>NW_024573790.1:0-1527 GCF_018153835.1 Drosophila eugracilis | reverse complement strand
ATAGATCAGTGTTGCCGTCGGCTCGCTATAGAAAAAGGCTAGATTGATTATAAAAAAAGGATAGAAAAGGACAAAAATTTAAAAAAAAAGGTCAAAAAACAAGACAAAATAGTTTTTCCATACATTTTATGTAATATCACTCTTTATTGGTTGCCAAATCGTTTAGAACATCGTCAATGTCATCATTGCAAACTTCTAAACTTTGATTTATTGTAGATTGGTTGCTTCCAATCATTTTTAAATATATCTCAGGAATTTTATATTCATGGCAAAAAATATATTAACTGAAAATTCATTTACTATATAACATAATATCTATATACTCTTCGACAAACAGATTTTACATTTTAGTATATAATTAGTATAAAAAACGAAGACATTGTTTGATAATCTGTAATTAATCTATTAAAAATTTGCTGAGGTGGCCAACTGGATTTGTGGCAGCATGCTGTGCAACAAACATAGCCAGTGCCGCTTCTTGTCTACACAATGCATTTGTTGCTATCGGCTTAAAATTAATTTTATTTGCCTGGGCTGCGCATTTTGTATGTGCTTTTTCGTCACCATATGTACACGGATCTGGTCAATTTTCGGGTTTATACTGCATTTGCAGTATTTGCAGTATGCTTTTTCATTGTCTTTTTGGTCACGACACATCCACTGCACCACTACACTGCACTTATAAAAGTAATGTACATTTTGATTACTTTTCAGCACTTTACACAAAAATAAAAAGCGGATAAAAAAGGCCAGGTCAAAATAAAAAAAGACAGATAAAAGGCTAGGGGATGTTTTAAATTTTTTCCGGCTGACGCAGTTAAAAACCGGACAGATCTGTCCGGAAAAAGGATAAAACGGCAACACTGTTATAGATTCACCACTACCCCGCACCGCAAATAATTGAATATCAACGTTGTCTGACAAACAAATGTAAATTTAGCCCACGGCTTCGGATGCGAATGCTGACTTTACAGCTGTTATGCTAACATGAACTGTTAAGCATAACAGCTTGAGATTTTGTAAATGCATTTATATAATATAATATTTTTCTAATTTGAACACTTTTGTGTTCATTTACCCCATAGTGAACTGGTCAACGCTGATTTCGTTCACCACTTTGATACATATGTATAACTGTAGTCTCGAGTGAGTGCTGATGTATTTGTACTTACACATAGAAGCTTACCCAGCAAGCATTTTATGAAATTTCTGATTGAATATGAGTCATTTTCGACTCTCCTAGAATAGCAAAATGATCATAAGTGCGCTCGTTTTCTGATCGAAAAAGACTCTCTGTTCGGGAGAAAATGGAACCCTAGCCGCGACTCTTCTTAAAGAGTCGTATTCGACACCTCAGGAAGAGGTGTCGCTCGCTTTCGACTCATTTTCCTCCCAAGAAGCGAGTCTTTTTCGAGTCATATAAGAATCGAAATTCGCTCGCTTTCGACTCATTTTCCTCCCAAGAAGCGAGTCTTTTTCGAGTCATATAAGAATCAAAAATAATTGATATATTTGTCGGGGCGGGGG
>NW_024573789.1:0-311 GCF_018153835.1 Drosophila eugracilis | reverse complement strand
TGTGTTTAGTTCAATATTTGTTTAAAAGTGATATTGTCTGTGTGTATGTGCTTTTGTAAGAGGGTACTTTATATTTAACAATTTAACCTAGCATTGTTCGTGTTTCGTGGAAGAAAAGTAGGTTTTTCTTATGCCGACTTACAAAACTATTAACGCACCCAGTTTGTTTCTTGAATTTATCAACAATACGATGACATAAACCTTTGCTCGTTTTGCTCCATTTTACAAAAAAACTTTTGTTGAACAACATGGAACTTAGGTTATGCAGAAATGCTAGAGTATTTGGCACATGGACGCGATACCGAAAGGCT
>NW_024573788.1:0-3215 GCF_018153835.1 Drosophila eugracilis | reverse complement strand
CAACAGAGCAACAGAGCAGCAAACAGCAGGCAACAGGCAACAGAGCAACAGGCCAACAAATTAGCAAGAGCAACCCGGCAACAGGCAACAGGCGGCAGGCGGCAGGCTGACAGGCGGCAGGCGGCAGGCGGCAGGCGGCAGGCGGCAGGCGGCAGGCGGACAGGCGGCAGGCGGCAGAAGCTGAGCAGGCTGGCAAGGCAAACAGGCAACAGGCAACGAGCGGCAGGCGGCAGGCGGCAGGCAAAAGGCCAGGCAACAGGCGGCGGGCGGCAGGCTGACAGGCAACAGGCAACAAGGCAAAAAACAGGCTGGCAGGCAGCAGGCAAACAGGCGGCCGGAGCGGCAGGGCTTGGCAGGCGGCAAAGGCAGCAGGCAGCGGAAGCAGGCTCTGACAGGCTGAACAGGCGGCAGGCGGTAGGCGGCAGGCGGCGGGCTGACGGAGCGGCAGGCTGACGGGCGGCGGGCTGACAGGCCTTCCGAGCAGGCTGACGGGCGGCAGGCGGCAGGCGGCGGGCGGCAGGCGGCAGGCGGCAGACTGACTGGCTCCAGGAGCGGCAGACGACAGACAACAGGCAACAGGCAACAGGCAACAAACTATAAACAAGCAACAAACTGGCTTTACTAACTTGCAACAGGCAACAAGCAACAGGCAACAGGCGGCGGGCGGCTAGGCAACAGGCAACGGGCGACAGGCAACAGGCAATTACAAAACGGGCAACAGGCAACAGGCAGCAGGCAACCAGGCAGCAAGCGGCAGGCAACGGGCAAACAGGCACAGCGCGGCAAGGCGGCAGCGGCAGGGCGGCGGCGGCAGGCCCGAAGACAGGCGGCGGGCGGCAGACGCAGGCAGACAGGCGGCGGGCGGCAGGCGGCGGGCGGGGAAGGCGGCCAGGCGGCAGGCGGCAGGCGGCAGGCGGCGGGCGGCAGGCGGCGGCGGGCGGCAGGAGCGGCAGGCGGCAGGCGGAGCAGGCGGAACCAGGCGGCCCCGGCAGGCAAGGCAGGCGGCGGGCGACGGGCGGCAGGCGGCAAGGCTGACGAGGCGGCGCGGGCGGCAGGCCGGCGGGCGACGGGCGGCGGGCGGCAGGCGACGGGCTGACGGGCGGACGGGCTGACAGGCGGCGGGCCGAGAGGCGGGCTGCGGGCGGGCGGCGGGCTGACGGGCTGACGACCAGGCGGAGCCAGACGGAACGGACCAGGCGAGACAAGGCGGCGGGCGGCGGGCTGACGGGCGGCGGGCGGCAGGCGGCGGGCGGCAGGCGGCCGGCGGCGGGCGGCAGGCAGGCGGGCGGCAGGCGGCAGGCGGCGGGCGGCAGGCGGCGGCGGCAGGCGGCGGGCTGGCAGGCTGACGGGCGAAGCAGGCAGCAGGCTGACAGGCGGCAAGCTTAACAAGCAACAAACAACAGGCCAGCAAGCAGCAAACCTAAGCAACAAGAAGCAGGAAGCAAGCAAACTAACAGAGCAACAAGCAACAGGCCAACAAACAACAAGCAACAAGCAACAAGCAACAAGCAACAGGCAACAAGCAAAACAAAAAGCAAGCAACAGGCAGCAAGCGGCAGGCAACAAAAAACAAACAACAAACAACAAACAGACAAACAACAGGCAACAAGCAACAAGCAACAAGCAACAAGCTAAGGCGGCAAGCAAAAACAGGCAGCAGAGCAACAGGCAGCAGGCAGCAGGCAACAGCACAGGCGGCAGGCAACAGGGCGGCGGCAGGTAACAGGCAACAGGCAACAGGCAGCAGGCAACAGGCAACAGGCACAACAGGCAACAGGCAACAAACAACAGGCAACAAACAACAAGCAACAAATAACAAGCAACAAACAAACAAACAGCAAAGCAACAGAGCAGCTGGCAACAGCAGCAGGCAACAGGCAACAGGCAACAAGCAGGCAGGCAACAGGCAACAGGCAACAAGCAACAGGCAACAGGCAACGGAAACAGGCAGCTTAGGCAACAGGCGGCAGACGGCGGAGCGGCAGGCGGCAGGCAGCAGGCGGCAGGCGGCAGGCGGCAGGCCCGGCAGGCTGACTGGCAGGCGGCAGGCTGTGGGCAACAGGCAGCAGGCAGCAGGCGGCAGGCCCAATCTGAGCAGGCGGCAGGCGGCAGGCGGCAAACTGACAGGCTGACAGGCGGCTGAGACGGCAGGCTGAACAAACAACAAACAACAAACAACAAAACAACAAACAACAAACAACAGGAAACAGTTTAAAACAACAGGCAACAAGCAACAGGCAACAGGCAACAGGCAACAGGCAACAAGGCAGGCAAAAAGGCTAACAGGCAACAGGCAACAGGCAACAGACAACAGGCAACTAGGCAAACAGGCAACCAGGCGACAGGCAACAGGCAACAGGCCCGGCAGGCGGCGGGCAACGGGCCGACAGGCGGTGACGGGCGGCGGGCTCGACGGGCAGGCGGGCTGACGGGCTTTGACAGGCGGTAGGCTGCACGGGCTGACAGGAGCTGACGGGCGGCGGGCGGCGAAGCGGGCGGCGGGCTGACAGGCTGACAGGCTGACGGGCTGACAGGCTGACCGGGAACGGCAGGCGGCAGGCGGCAGGCGGCAGGCGGCAGGCGGCAGGCGGCAGGCGGCAGGCGGCAGGCGGCAGGCGGCAGGCAGGCGGCACCGGCGGCAGGCGGCAGGCGGCAGGCTCAAGGCAGGCTGGCAGGCGGCGGAGCGGCAGGCTGACAGGGCAGCAGGCGGCAGGCACTCGGCCCAGGCGGCAGGCGGCAGGCAACAGGCAACAGGCAGACAGGCAACAGGCAGCAGGCTGAAGCAAACGTGAGCAACAGGTGGCCAGGCAGCAGGCCAGGCAGGCGGCAGGCGGCAGGCGGAGCGGCGGGCGGCGGGCGGCAGGCGGCGGAGCGGCAGGCGGCAGGCGGCGACGGCGCAGGCGGCAGGCTGACAGGCGGCAGGCGGCAGGCGGCAGGCGGCAGGCGGCAGGCGAGCAGGTGGCAGGCTGAAGCGGCCCCCGGCAACAGGCGGCAGGCGGCAGGCGGCAGGCTAACAGGCGGCAGGCGGCAGGCGGCAGGCTGACGGGCGGCAGGCGGCGAGGCGGCAGGCGGCAGGCGGCAGGCGGGCGGGCGGCAGGCGGCTGGGCGGCGGGCGGCAGGCGGCAGGCGGCAGGCGGCAGGCGGCGGGCTGACGGAGCGGCGGGAGCGGCGGGAGCTGACAGGCGGCAGGCGGCGGGCTGACAGGCTGACAGGCA
>NW_024573787.1:0-29731 GCF_018153835.1 Drosophila eugracilis | reverse complement strand
AGGCAACAGGCGACGGCAGGCAGCAGGCGGCACGCAGAGCGAGCAGGCCTTAGGCAGCAGGCAGCAGGCAACAGGCAACAGGCGAAGCAGGCAATGGAAGCGGCAGGCGGCAGGCTGACAGGCAGACAAACTGGCAAGGCGGCTGGGCGGCAGGCCAGGCAGGCGGCAGGCAGCAGGCGGCACAGGCCGGCGAGGCGGCAGGCGCGGGCGGCAGGCAGCAGGCGGCACAGGCGGCCCAGGCGGCAGGCGGCAGGCGGCAGGCGGCAGACTGACGGGCGGCGGGCGGCAGGCCCCAGCGGGCTGACGGGCGGGCGGAGCGGCAGGCGGCAGGCGGCAGGCAAGCAGGCGAAGCGGGCGGCAGGCGGCAGGAAACTACGGCAGGCGGCAGGCGCAGGCGGGCAGGCGGCAGGCGGCGGGCGGCAGGCGGCAGGGCGAGCAGGCGGCAGGCGGCAGGCGGCGGGCTGACGGGCGGCGGGCTGACCTGCGGGCGGCGGGCGGCAGGCGGGCGGCAGGCGGCAGGCGGCAGGCGGCTCAGGCGGCAGGCGGCAGGCGGCGGGCGGCAGGCGGCAAGCGCGGCAGGCGGCGGGCCGGCGGGCGGCGGGCGGCAGGCGGCGGAGCGGCAGGCGGCAGGCGGCAGGCTGGCTCACAAGCAACAGAGCAGCAGGCAACAGAACGGCTAGGCAACAGGCAACAAGGCAACAGAGCAGCAACAAACAACAGAGCAACAGAGCAGCAAGAGCAGCAGGCAGCTGGAAACGGCAAACGTAGGCAACAGGCTTGGCACCAGGCAACAGGCAAACAGGCCAGCAGGCGGCAGGCAGCAGGCACTGACAGGCGGCTGGAAACTGACAGGCAGCAGGCGGCAGACGGCAGGCGGCAGGCGGCCTCTGAGGCCGGCAAATGCGGCAGGGCGGCAGGCGGCAGGCGGCAGGCAACAGGCGGCAGGCGGCAGGCAACAGGCGGCAGGCGGCAGGCGGCAGGCGGCAGGCGGCAGGCGGCAGGCGGCAGGCGGCAGGCGGCAGGCGGCTGGCCAAGCGGCAGGCGGCCGGCGACAGGCAACAGGCAACGGGCGGCAGGCAACAGGCGACAGGCAGCAGGCGGCAGGCCGAAGGCAGGCGGCAGGCGGCAGGCAGCCGGCGGCAGGCGAGCGGGCGGCAGGCGGCAGGCGGCAGGCGGCCCAGGCGGCAGGCAGCGGGCGGCAGGCGGGCAGGCGGCAGGCGGCAGGCGGCAGGCGGCAGGCGGCAGGCGCAGGCCGGCAGGCGGACAGGCGGCAGGCCGGCAGGCGGCAGGCGGCAGGCGGCAGGCGGCAGGCAGGCAGGCAGCGGCAGACGGCAGGACGGCAAGGCGGCAGGCAACAGGCAACAGGCAACAGGCGGCAGGCGGCAGGCAACAGGCAACAGGCAACAGGCGACAGGCAGCAGGCGGCAGGCGGCGGGCGACAGGCGGCAGGCGGCAGGCGGCAGGCCGACAGGCGGCAGGCGGCAGGCGGCAGGCGGCGGGCGGCAGGCACGCGGGCAGGCGGCGGGCAGCGGGCGGCAGGCGGCAGGCGGCGGGCGGCGAACAGGCGGCCGGCAGGCAGCAGGCGGCCCCAGGCGGCAGGCGACAGGCGGCAGGCTGACAGGCGGCAGGCGGCAGGCGGCAGGCTGGCAACAGGCGACAGCAGGCGGCAGGCGGCAGGCAGGCAGGCGGGGCGGCAGGCGGCAGGCGGACAGGCGGCAGGGCGGCAGGCGGGCGGCAGGCGGCAGGCGGCAGGCGGCGGGCGGCAGGCGGCAGGCGGCAGGCGACAGGCGGCAGGCGGACAGGCGGCAGGCAGGCGGCAGGCGGCAGGCGGCAGGCAACGGGCCTGACAGGCAGCAGGCGGCAGGCAACGGGCGACAGGCAACAGGCAAACAGGCAACAGGCAACAGGCGGCCAGGCGGCAGGCGGCAGGCAACAGGCAGCAGGCGGCAGGCGGCAGGCGGGCGGCAGGCAGGCAGGCCGGCAGGCGGCAGGCGGCAGGCGGCCGGCAGGCGGCAGGCGGCAGGCAGCAGGCGGCGGGCGGCGCGCAGGCGGCAGGCGGCAGGCGGCAGGCGGCAGGCGGACAGGCGGCGGCAGGCAGCAGGCGGCAGGCGGCAGGCGGCAGGCGGCAGGAGGCAGGCGGCAGGCGGCAAGCGGCAGGCGGCAGGCAAGCGGCAGGCGGCAGGCGGCAGGCGGCAGGCGGCAGGCGGCAGGCGGCAGGCAACGGGCAAGCAGGCGACGGCAGGCAGCAGGCGGCAGGCAGCAGGCAACAGGCGGCAGGCGGCAGGCGGCAGGCCGGCGGGCGACAGGCGACGGGGCCGACAGGCGACGGAGCGGCAGGCGAGCGGGCGGCAGGCTGACAGGCGGCAGGCGGCAGGCGGCAGGCGGCTGGGCGGCAGGCGGCAGGCGGCAGGCGGCTGAAGCGGCGGGCGACAGGCGGCAGGCGGCAGGCGGCAGGCGGCAGGCGGCGGGCTGACGGCGCGGCAGGCGGCAGGCGGCAGGCGGCGGGCGGCAGGCGGCGGGCGGCGAAGGAGGCAGGCGGCAGGCGGCAGGCGGCAGGCGGCAGGCGGCAGGCGGCAGGCGGCAGGCGGCAGGCGGCAGGCGGCAGGCGGCAGGCGGCAGGCGGCAGGCGGCAGGCGGCGGCAGGCGGCAGGCGACAGGCGGCAGGCGGCGCGGCAGGCGGCAGGCGGCCAGGCGGCAGGCGGCAGGCGGCAGGCGGCAGGCGGCAGGCGACAGGCGGCAGGCCGCAGGCGGCAGGCAACGGGCGGCGGCAGGCGGCGGCGACAGGCGGCAGGCAGCAGGCGGCAGGCGGCAGGCGGCAGGCGGCGAGGCTGACAGGCGGCAGGCGGCAGGCGGCAGGCGGCGGCGGCAGGCGGCAGGCGGCAGGCGGCAGGCGGCAGGCGGCAGGCGGCAGGCGGCAGGCGGCAGGCGGCAGGCGGCAGGCGGACAGGCAGGGCGGCAGGCGGCAGGCGGCAGGCGGCAGGCGGCAGGCGGCAGGCAGCCCAGGCTGCAACAGGCGGCAGGCGACAGGCAGCAGGCGACCAGGCAACAGGCGACCGGCAACAGGGCGACAGGCGGCAGGCGGCAGGCAGGCAGGCAGCAGGCAACAGGCGACAGGCAACGGCAGGCGGCAGGCGACAGGCGGCAGGCGGCAGGCGGCGGGCGGCAGGCGGCAGGCGGCAGGCGGCAGGCGGCGGGCAGGCAGGCGGCAGGCGGCGGGCTGACAGGCGGCAGGCGGCAGGCGGCAGGCGGCAGGCGGCAGGCCGGCAGGCGGCAGGCGGCAGGCGGCAGGCGGCGGAGGCGGCAGGCGGCAGGCGGCAGGCGGCAGGCGGCAGGCGGCAGGCGGCAGGCGGCAGGCGGCAGGCGACAGGCGACAGGCGGCAGGCGGCAGGCTCAGGCGGGCGGCAGGCAGACAGGCGGCAGGCAGCAGGCGGCAGGCGGGCCCAGGCGGCAGGCGGCAGGCGGCAGGCGGCAGGCGGCAGGCGGCAGGCGGCAGGCAGACAGGCGGCAGGCGGACAGGCGGCAGGCGGCAGGCGGGCAGGCGGCAGGCGGCGGCAACGGCAGGCGGCAGGCGGCAGGCGGCGACCGCAGGCGGCAGGCGGCAGGCGGCAGGCGGGGCGGCAGGCGGCAGGCGGCAGGCGGCAGGCGGCAGGCGGCAGGCGGCGGGCGGCAGGCGCAGGCGACAGGCGGCAGGCGGCGACAGGCGGCAGGCGGCAGGCCCGGCAGGCGGCAGGCGGCAGGCGGCAGGCGGCAGGCGGCAGGCGGCAGGCGGCAGGCGGCAGGCGGCAGGCGGCAGGCGGCAGGCGGCAGGCGGCAGGCGGCAGGCGGCAGGCGGCAGGCGGCAGGCGGCAGGCGGCGGGCGGCAGGCGGCAGGCGGCAGGCGGCAGGCGGCAGGCGGCAGGCGGCAGGCGGCAGGCGGCAGGCGGCAGGCAGCAGGCGAGGGCGGCAGGCGGCAGGCGGCAGGCGGCAGGCGGCAGGCGGCAGGCGGCGGGCGGCAGGCGGCAGGCTGACAGGCGGCAGGCGGCAGGCAGGCGGCAGGCGGCGGGCGGCAGGCTGGCGGGCAGGCGGCAGGCGGCAGGCGGCAGGCGGCAGGCGGCAGGCGGCAGGCGGCAGGCGGCAGGCGGCGGGCGGCAGGCGGCAGGCGGCAGGCGGCAGGCGGCAGGCGGCAGGCGGACAGGCAGGCAGCAGGCGGCAGGCAGGCAGCAGGCGGCAGGCGGCAGGCGGCAGGCGGCGGGCAACAGGCAGGCCAGGCAACAGGCGGCAGGCAGCAGGCGGCAGGCGGCAGGCGGCAGGCGGCAGGCGGACAGGCGGCAGGCGGCAGGCGGCGGGCGGCGCGGCGACAGGCAACAGGCGGCAGGCGACAGGCGGCGGGCGGCAGGCGGCCAGGCGGCAGGCGGCAGGCGGACAGGCGGCAGGCGGCAGGGCGCGGCGGCAGGCGGCAGGCGGCAGGCGGCAGGCGGCAGGCGGCGGGCGGCGAGGCGGCAGGCGGACAGGCGAGCAGGCGGCAGGCGGCAGGCGGCAGGCGGCAGGCGGCAGGCGACAGGCGGCAGGCGGCGCAGGCGGCAGGCGGCAGGCGGCAGGCGGCAGGCGGCGGGCGGCAGGCGGCAGGCGGCAGGCGGCAGGCGGCCCAGGCGGCAGGCGGCAGGCAGGACGGGCGGCCAGGCGGGCAGGGCGGCAGGCTGACAGGCGGCAGGGCGGCGGGCGGCGGGCGGCAGGCGGCAGGCGGCAGGCAGCGGCGGCAGGCGGCGGAGGCGGCACGGGCTGACAGCAGCCCGGGCAGGCGGCAGGCGGCAGGCGGCAGGCGGCAGGCGGCAGGCGGCAGGCGGCGGGCGGCGGCGGCGGGCGGCAGGCGGCAGGCGGCGGGCGGCAGGCGGCAGGCTGACAGGCGGCAGGCGGCAGGCGGCAGGCGGCAGGCGGCAGGCGGCAGGCGGCAGGCGGCAAGGCGGCAGGCAGCAGGCGGCAGGCGGCAGGCGGCAGGCGGCAGGCGGCAGGCGGCCAGGCGGCAGGCGGCAGGCGGCAGGCGGCAGGCGGCAGGCGGCGGGCGGCAGGGCGGCAGGCGGCAGGCGGCAGCGGCAGGGCGGCAGGCGGCAGGCGGCGAGGCGGCAGGCTGACAGGCGGCAGGCGGCAGGCGACAGGCGGCAGGCGGCGGGCGGCAGGCGGCAACAGGCGGCAGGCAAACAGGCACCACACACCCACCACCCACACCCAACGCAAGCAGCAAACACAGGCGGCAGGCGGCAGGCGAGCGGGCGGCAGGCGGCAGGCGGCAGGCGGCAGGCGGCGGGCGGCAGGCGGCAGGCGGCAGGCGGCAGGCGGCAGGCGGCAGGCGGCAGGCGGCAGGCGGCAGGCGGCAGGCGGCAGGCGGCGGGCGGCAGGCGGCGGGCGGCAGGCGGCAAGGCGGCAGGCGGCAGGCGGCAGGCGGCAGGCGGCGGGCGGCAGGCGGCAGGCGGCAGGCGGACGGGCGGCAGGCGGCAGGCGACCAGGCGGCAGGCGGCGGGCGGCAGGCGGCGGGCGGCAGGCGGCAGGCGGCAGGCGGCAGGCGGCGGGCGGCAGGCGGCAGGCGGCAGGCGGCAGGCGGCAGGCGGCAGGCGGGCAGGCGGCAGGCGGCAGGCGGCGGGCGGCAGGCGGCAGGCGGCAGGCGGCAGGCGGCAGCGGCAGGCGACGGGCGGCAGGCGGCAGGCGGCAGGCGGCAGGCGGCAGGCGGCCAGGCGGCAGGCGGCAGGCGGCAGGCGGCAGGCGGCAGGCAACAGGCGGCAGGCGGCGGGCGGCAGGCGGCAGGCGGCAGGCGGCAGGCGGCGGAGGCGGCAGGCTGACGAGGCGGCAGGCGGCAGGCGGCAGGCGGCAGGCGGCAACAGGCGGCAGGCGGCAGGCGGCAGGCGGCAGGCGGCAGGCGGCAGGCGGCAGGCGGCAGGCGGCAGGCGGCAGGCGGCCAGGCGCGGCAGGCGGCAGGCGGCAGGCGGCAGGCGGCAGGCGGCGGCAGGCGGCGGCAGGCGGACCCAGGCGGCAGGCGGCGGCAGGCGGCAGGCGGCAGGCGGCAGGGCGGACAGGCGGCAGGCGGCAGGCGGCGAGGCGGCGGGCGGCAGGCGGCAGGCGGCAGGCGGCAGGCGGCAGGCGGCAGGCGGCAGGCGGCAGGCGGCAGGCGGCAGGCGGCAGGCGGCAGGCGGCAGGCAGGCGGCAGGCGACGGGCGGCAGGCGGCAGGCGGCGGGCGGCCCAGGCAGCAGGCGGCAGGCGACAGGCGGCAGGCGGCAGGCGGCCGGGCGGACAGGCGGCGGCAGGCAGGCGGCAGGCGGCAGGCGGCAGGCGGCAGGCGGCAGGCGGCGCAGCGACAGGCGGCAGGCGGCAGGCGGCAGGCGGCAGGCGGCAGGCGGCAGGCGGCGAGGCGGCAGGCGGCAACAGGCGGCAGGCGGCAGGCGGACAGGCGGCAGGCGGCAGGCGGCAGGCGGCGCGGGCGGCAGGCGGCAGGCGGCAGGCGGCAGGCGGCAGGCGGCAAGGCGGCAGGCGGCAGGCAGACAGGCGGCAGGCAGCAGGCGGACAGGCGGCAGGCGGCAGGCAACAGGCGGCAGGCGGCAGGCGGCCGGGCGGCAGGCGGCAGGCGGCAGGCGGACGGGCGGCAGGCGGGCGGCGGGCAGGCGGGCGGCAGGCTGACGGCGGCAGGCGAGCAGGCGGCAGGCGGCAGGCGGCAGGCGGCAGGCGGCCAGGCGGCAGGCGGCAGGCGGCGGGCGGCGCAGGCGGCAGGCGGCAGGCGGCAGGCGGCAGGCG
This sequence comes from Drosophila eugracilis, assembly GCF_018153835.1. Taxonomy (NCBI): domain Eukaryota; kingdom Metazoa; phylum Arthropoda; class Insecta; order Diptera; family Drosophilidae; genus Drosophila; species Drosophila eugracilis. The sequence goes on along the minus strand of NW_024573787.1, from coordinate 22,974 downwards.
GCAGGCGGCAGGCGGCAGGCGGCAGGCGGCAGGCGGCAGGCGGCAGGCGGCAGGCGGCCGGGCGGCAGGCGGCAGGCGGCAGGCGGACAGGCGGCGGGCGGCAGGCGGCAGGCGGCGGGCGGCAGGCGGCAGGCGGCAGGCGGCAGGCGGCAGGCGGCAGGCGGCAGGGCGGCAGGCGGCGGGCGGCAGGCAACAGGCGGCAGGCGGCAGGCGGCAGGCGGCAGGCGGCAGGCGGCAGGCGGCAGGCGGCAGGCGGCAGGCAACAGGCGGCAGGCGGCAGGCGGCAGGCGGCAGGCGGCAGGCGGCAGGCGGCAGGCGCGGCAGGCGGCAGGCGGCAGGCGGCAGGCGGCAGGCGGCAGGCGGCAGGCAGGCGGCAGGCGGCAGGCGGCAGGCGGCAGGCGGCAGGCGGCAGGCGGCAGGCGGCAGGCGGCGGGCGGCGGCAGCTGACAGGCGGCAGGCAACAGGCGGCAGGCGACAGGCGGCAGGCGACGGGCAGGCGGCAGGCGGCAGGCGGCAGGCGGCAGGCGGCAGGCGGCAGGCGGCGGCAGGCGGCGGGCGGCAGGCGGCAGGCGGCAGGCGGCAGGCGGCAGGCGGCAGGCGGCAGGCGGCAGGCGGCAGGCGGCAGGCGGCAGGCGGCAGGCGAAGCAGGCGGCGGCAGGCGGCCGGCGGCAGGCGGCAGGCGGCGGCAGGCGGCAGGCGGCAGGCGGCAGGCGGCGGAGCAGACGGAACAGGCGGCAGGCGGCAGGCGGCAGGCGGCGGGCGGCAGGCGGCGGGCGGCAGGCGGCGGGCGGACAGGCGGCAGGCGGCAGGCGGCAGGCGGCAGGCGGCAGGCGGCAGGGGCGGCAGGCGGCACAGGCGGCAGGCGGCGGGCGACAGGCAGCAGGCACAGGCGGCAGGCGGCAGGCGACAGGCACAGGCGGCAGGCGGCAGGCGGCAGGCGACGGGCGGCAGGCGGCAGGCGGCAGGCGGCGGGCGGCAGGCGGCAGGCGGACAGGCGGCGCAGGCGGCGGCGGCGGCGGCAGGCGGCAGGCGGCAGGCGGCAGGCGGCAGGCGGCAGGCGGCAGGCGGCAGGCGGCAGGCGGCAGGCGGCAGGCGGCAGGCGGCAGGCGGCAGGCGGCAGGCGGCAGGCGGCAGGCAGACAGGCGGCAGGCGGCAGGCGGCAGGCGGCAGGCGGCAGGCGGCAGGCGGCAGGCGGCAGGCGGCAGGCGGCAGGCGGCAGGCGGGCAGGCGGCAGGCGGCAGGCGACAGGCGGCAGGCGGCAGGCGGCAGGCGGCAGGCGGCAGGCGGCAGGCGGCGGCAGGCGGCAGGCGGCAGGCGGCAGGCGGCAGGCGGCAGGCGGCGGGCGGCAGGCGGCAGGCGGCAGGCGGCAGGCGGCAGGCGGCAGGCGGCAGGCGGCAGGCGACAGGCGGCAGCGGCAACAGGCGGCAGGCGGCAGGCGGCAGGCGGCAGGCGGCAGGCGGCAGGCGGCAGGCGGGGCGGCAGGCGGCAGGCGGCAGGCGGCAGGCGGCAGGCGGCAGGCGGCAGGCGGCAGGCGGCAGGCGGCGGGCGGCAGGCGGCGGGCGGCAGGCGGCAGGCGGCAGGCGGCAGGCGGCAGGCGGCAGGCGGCAGGCGGACAGGCGGCAGGCGGCAGGCGGCAGGCAGGGCAGGCGACAGGCGGCGGGCGGCAGGCGGCAGGCGGCAGGCGGCAGGCGGCAGGCGGCAGGCGCAGGCGGCAGGCGGCAGGCGGCAGGCGGCGACAGGCGGCAGGCGGCAGGCGGCAGGCGACAGGCTGACGGGCGGCAGGCGGCAGGCGGCAGGCGGCAGGCGGCGGGCGGCAGGCGGCAGGCGGCGGGCGGCAGGCGGCAGGCGGCAGGCGGCAGGCGGCAGGCGGCGGCAGGCGGCAGGCGGCAGGCGGCAGGCGGCAGGCGGCAGGCGGCGGAGCGACAGGCGGCAGGCGGCAGGCGGCAGGCGGCAGGCGGCGGGCGGCAGGCGGCAGGCGGCAGGCGGCAGGCGGCAGGCGGCAGGCGGCAGGCGGCAGGCGGCAGGCGGCAGGCGGCAGGCGACAGGCGGCAGGCGGCAGGCGGCAGGCGGCAGGCGGCAGGCTGACAGGCGGCAGGCGGCAGGCGGCAGGCGGCAGGCGGCAGGCGGCAGGCAGCAGGCGGCAGGCGGCAGGCGGCAGGCGGCAGGCGGCAGGCGGCAGGCGGCAGGCAGGCGGCAGGCGGCAGGCGGCTGGGCGGCAGGCGCAGGCGGGGCGGCAGGCGGCAGGCGGCGAAGGCGGCAGGCGGCAGGCGGCAGGCGGCAGGCGGCAGGCGGCAGGCGGCAGGCGGCAGGCGGCAGGCGGCAGGCGGCAGGCGGCAGGCGGCAGGCGGCAGGCGGCAGGCGGCAGGCGGCGGCAGGCACGGCGGCAGGCGGGCGGCAGGCGGCAGGCGGCGGGCGGCAGGCGGCGGCGGGCGGCAGGCGGCAGGCGGCAGGCGGCAGGCGGCAGGCGGCAGGCGGCAGGCGGCAGGCGGCAGGCGGCAGGCGGCAGGCGGCAGGCGCAGGCGGCAGGCGGCAGGCGGCAGGCGGCAGGCGGCAGGCGGCAGGCGGCAGGCGGCAGGCGGCAGGCGGCAGGCGGCAGGCGGCAGGCGGCAGGCGGCAGGCGGCAGGCGGCAGGCGGCAGGCGGCAGGCGGCAGGCGGCAGGCGGCAGGCAGGCAGCAGGCGGCGGGCGACAGGCGGCAGGCGGCAGGCGGCAGGCGGCGGGCGGCGGGCGGCAGGCGGCAGGCGGCAGGCGGCAGGCGGCAGGCGGCAGGCGGCAGGCGGCAGGCGGCAGGCGGCAGGCGGCAGGCGGCAGGCAGGCGGCAGGCGGCGGGCGACAGGCGGACAGGCGGCAGGCGGCAGGCTGACAGGCGGCAGGCGGCAGGCGGCAGGCGGCAGGCGGCAGGCGGCAGGCGGCAGGCGGCAGGCAACAGGCGGGCGGGCGGCAGGCACAGGCGGCAGGCGGCAGGCGGCAGGCGGCAGGCGGCAGGCGGCAGGCGGCAGGCGGCAGGCGGCAGGCGGCAGGCGGCAGGCGGCAGGCGGCAGGCGGCAGGCGGCAGGCGGCAGGCGGCAGGGCGGCAGGCGGCAGGCGGCAGGCGGCAGGCGGCAGGCGACAGGCAGGCGGCCAGGCGGCAGGCGGCAACGGCAGGCGGCAGGCGGCGGCGGCAGGCCGAGGGCGGCAGGCGGCAGGCGGCAGGCGGCAGGCGGCGGGCGGCAGGCGGCAGGCGGCAGGCGGCAGGCGGCAGGCGGCAGGCGGCAGGCGGCAGGCGGCAGGCGGCAGGCGGCAGGCGGCAGGCGGCAGGCGGCAGGCGGCAGGCGGCAGGCACAGGCGGCAGGCGGCAGGCGGCAGGCGGCAGGCGGGCGGCAGGCGGCAGGCGGCAGGCGCGGCAGGCGGCAGGCGGCGGCAGGCGGCAGGCGGCGGGCGGCAGGCGGCAGGCGGCAGGCGGCAGGCGGCAGGCGGCAGGCGGCAGGCGGCAGGCGACGGCAGGCGGCAGGCGGCAGGCGGCAGGCGGCAGGCAGCAGGCGGCAGGCGGCAGGCAACAGGCGGCAGGCGGCAGGCGGCAGGCGGCAGGCGGCAGGCGGCAGGCGGCAGGCGGCAGGCGGCAGGCGGCAGGCGGCAGGCGGCAGGCAGCAGGCGGCAGGCGGCAGGCGGCGGGCGGCAGGCGGCCGCAGCGGCAGGCGGCAGGCGGCAGGCGGCAGGCGGCGGGCGGCAGGCGGCGGCGGACGAGGGCCAGGCGGCAGGCGACAGGCGGCAGGCGGCAGGCGACAGGCAGGCGGCAGGCGGCAGGCGACAGGCGGCAGGCGGCAGGCGGCAGGGCAGGCGGCGCGGGCGGCAGGCGGCAGGCGGCAGGCGGCAGGCGGCAGGCGACGGCAGGCGGCAGGCGGCAGGCGACGCAGGCGGCAGGCGGCAGGCGGGCGCGGCAGGCAACAGGCGGCAGGCGGGCGGCAGGCGGCAGGCGGCAGGCGGCAGGCGGCAGGCGGCAGGCGGCGGGCGGCAGGCGGCAGGCGGCAGGCGGCGGGCGGCAGGCGGCCGGCGCAGGCGGCAGGCGGCAGGCGGCAGGCGGCAGGCGAGGCGGCAGGCGGCAGGCGGCAGGCTGACAGGCGGCAGGCGACAGGCGGCAGGCGGCAGGCGGCAGGCGGCAGGCGGCAGGCGGCAGGCGGCAGGCGGCGGGCGGCAGGCTGCCAGGCGGCAGGCGGCAGGCGGCAGGCGGCAGGCGGCAGGCGGCAGGCGACAGGCGACAGGCGGCAGGCGGCAGGCGGCAGGCAGACAGGCGGCAGGCGGCAGGCGGCAAGCGACAGGCGGCAGGCGGCAAGGCGGCAGGCGGCAGGCGGCAGGCGGCGAGGCAGGCGGCAGGCGGCAGGCGGCAGGCGGCAGGCGGGCGGCAGGCGGCAGGCGGCGGCGGCAGGCGGCAGGCGGCAGGCGGCAGGCGGCAGGCGGCAGGCGGCAGGCGACAGGCGGCAGGCGGCGGGCTGACAGGCGCGGGCGGCAGGCGGCAGGCGGCGGGCGACAGGCGGCAGGCGGCAGGCTGCAGGCGGCAGGCGGCAGGCGGCAGGCGGCAGGCGGCAAGGCGGCAGGCGGCAGGCGGCAGGCGCGGCAGGCGGCAGGCGGCAGGCGGACAGGCGGCAGGCGGCGCAGGCTGGACGGGCGGCAGGCGGCAGGCGGCGGGCGGCAGGCGGCAGGCGGCAGGCGGCAGGCGGCAGGCGGCAGGCGGCAGGCGGCAGGCGGCAGGCGGCAGGCGGCAGGCGGACAGGCGGCAGGCGGCAGGCGGCAGGCGGCAGGCAGCAGGCGGCAGGCGGCAGGCGGCAGGCGGCAGGCGGCAGGCGGCAGGCGGCAGGCGGCAGGCGGCAGGCGGCAGGCAACCGGCGGCAGGCGGCAGGCGGCAGGCGGCAGGCGGCACGGGCGGCAGGCGGCAGGCGGGCGGCAGGCGGCAGGCGGCAGGCGGCAGGCGGCAGGCGGCAGGCGGCAGGCAGGCGGCAGGCGGACAGGCGGCAGGCGGCAGGCGGCAGGCGGCAGGCGGCGGCAGGCGGCAGGCGGCGGGCGGCAGGCGGCGGGCGGCAGGCGGCAGGCGGCCCAGGCGGCAGGCGGCAGGCGGCAGGCGGCAGGCGGCAGGCGGCAGGCGGCAGGCGGCAGGCGGCAGGCGGCAGGCAGCAGGCGGCAGGGCAACAGGCAGCAGGCGGCAGGCAACAGGCAACAGGCGGCCAGGCAGCAGGCGGCGGCAACAGGCAGCAGGCGGCAGGCGGCAGGCGGCAGGCGGCGGGCGGCAGGCGGCAGGCGGCAGGCGGCAGGCGGCAGGCGGCAGGCGGCAGGCGGCAGGCGGCAGGCGGCAGGCGGCAGGCGGCGGGCGGCAGGCGGCAGGCGGCAGGCGGCAGGCGGCAGGCGGCAGGCGGCAGGCGGCAGGCGGCAGGCGGCAGGCGGCAGGCGGCAGGCGGCAGGCGGCAGGCGGCAGAGCGGCAGGCGGCGGCGGCGGGCGGCAGGCGGCAGGCGGCAGGCGGCAGGCGGCCAGGCGGCAGGCGGCAGGCGGCAGGCGGCAGGCGACAGGCGGCAGGCGGCAGGCAACAGGCGACAGGCGGCAGGCAGCAGGCGGGCAGGCGACAGGCAGCCGGCAGGCAACAGGCGGCAGGCGCCAGGCGGCAGGCGGCAGGCGACAGGCAGCAGGCGGCAGGCGGCAGGCGGCAGGCGGCAGGCGGCGGGCGGCAGGCGGCAGGCGGCAGGCAGCGAGGCGGCAGGCGGCAGGCGGCACGGGCGGCAGGCGGCAGGCTGACAGGCGGCTGGCAGGCGGCAGGCGGCAGGCAGCCAGGCGGCAGGCGGCAGGCGGCAGGCGGCAGGCGGCAGGCGGCAGGCGGCAGGCGGCAGGCGGCAGGCGGCAGGCGGCAGGCAGCAGGCGGCAGGCGGCAGGCGGCAGGCGGACAGGCGGCAGGCGGCAGGCGGCAGGCGGCAGGCGACAGGCGGCAGGCGGCAGGCGGCAGGCGGCAGGCGGCAGGCGGCAGGCGGCAGGCGGACGGGCGGCAGGCGGCAAGCGGCAGGCAGCAGGCAGCAGGCAGCAGGCGGCAGGCAGCAGGCGACAGGCTGACAGGCGGCAGGCGGCAGGCAGCAGAGCGGCAGGCGGACAGGGCAGCAGGCAGCGGGCGACAGGCGGCAGGCGACAGGCAGGCGGCAGGCGGCAGGCGGCGGGCGGCGGACAGGCGGCAGGCGGCAGGCGGCGGGCGGACAGGCGGCAGGCTGACGCGGCGGGCAGGCGGCGGGCGGCAGGCGGACAGGCGGCAGGCGGCAGGCGGCGGGCGGCGGGCGGCGGGCGGCAGGCGGCGGGCGGCGGGCGGCAGGCGGCAGGCGGCAGAGCTGACAGGCGGCAGGCGGCAGGCGGCGGCAGGCGGCAGGCGGCAGGCGGCGGGCGGCAGGCGGCAGGCGGCGGGCGGCAGGCGGCGGGCGGACAGGCGGCAGGCGGCAGGCGGCAGGCGGCAGGCGGCAGGCGGCAGGCCCCAGGCGGCAGGCGGCAGGCGGCAGGCGGCAGGCGACGCGAGCAGGCGGCAGGCGGCAGGCGCGGGCGGCAGGCGGCAGGCGGCAGGCGGCAGGCGGCGGGCGGGCGGCAGGCGGCAGGCGGCAGGCGGCAGGCGGCAGGCGGCAGGCGGCAGGCGGCGGGCGGCAGGCGGCAGGCGGCAGGCGGCAGGCGGGCAGGCGGCAGGCGGCAGGCGGCAGGCGGCAGGCGGCAGGCGGCAGGCGGCAGGCGGCAGGCGGCAGGCGGCAGGCGGCAGGCGGCAGGCGGCAGGCGGACAGGCCGGCAGGCGGCAGGCGGCCGGCGGCAGGCGGCAGGCGACGGGCTTGGCAGGCGGACAGGCGGCAGGCAGACAGGCGGCAGGCGGCAGGCGGCAGCGCGGCGGAGGCGGCGGAGCGCCAGGCAGCAGGCGGCAGGCGGCAGGCGGCAGGCGGCAGGCGGCAGGCGGCAGGCTGACAGGCGCAGGCCGGCGGGCGGCAGGCGGCAGGCGGCAGGCGACAGGCAGCCAAGCGACAGGCAACAGGCAACAGGCGGCAGGCGGCAGGCTGACAGGCGGCAGGCAGCAGGCAACAGGCTGACAGGCGGCAGGCGGCAGGCGGCAGGCCGAGGCAACGGGCGGCAGGCTGCAGGCGGCAGGCGGCAACAGGCAGCAGGCAGACGGCAGGCGGCAGGCGGCAGGCGGCAGGCGGCCAGGCGGCAGGCTGACAGGCGGCAGGCGGCAGGCGGCAGGCGGCAGGCGGCAGGCGGCGGGCTGACAGGCGGCAACAGGCGGCAGGCTGACAGGCGGCAGGCAGACAGGCGGCAGGCGGCTGGCGGCCCAGGCAGCGGCAGGCGGCGGGGCGGCAGGCAGCAAGGCGGCAGGCGGCAGGCGGCGAGGCGGCGGGCGGCGGGCGGCAGGCGGCAGGCGGCAGGCTGACAGGCGGCGGGCGACGGGCGGCAGGCGGCGGGCGGCAGGCGGACGGGCGCAGGCGGCAGGGCGACAGGCGGCAGGCGGCAGGCGGCGGGCGGCGGCTGACAGGCGGCAGGCGGCAGGCCCAGGCGGCAGGCGGCGGGCGGCAGGCTGACAGGCGGCAGGCGGCAGGCGGCAGGCGGCGGGCGGACAGGCGGCAGGCGGCCAGGCGGCGGGCGGACAGGCGGCAAGGCGGCAGGCGGCAGGCGGCGGGCTGACAGGCGGCAGACAGCAGGCAGCAGGCGGCAGGCGGCAACTGACAGGCGGCAGGCGGCAAGCGGCAGGCGACGGGCGGCAGGCGGCAGGCGGCAGAGCGGCGGCAGGCGGCAGGCGGCAGGCGGCAGGCGGCAGGCTGCACAGGCGGCAGGCGGCAGGCCGAGGCGGCAGGCGGCAGGCTGACAGGCGGCAGGCGGCAGGCGGCAGGCGGCAGGCGGCAGGCGGCAGGCGGGCGGCTGACGGCAGGCGGCAGACGGCAGGCGGCGGGCGGCGGCGGCTGACAGGCGGCAGGCGGCAGGCAGCAGGCGGCAGGCGGCAGGCGGACAGGCGGCGACGGCAGGCGGCCCAGGCGGCAGGCGGCAGGCGGCAGGGCGGCAGGCGGCAGGCGGCAGGCGGCAGGCGGCGGGCGGCAGGCGGCAGGCGGCAGGCGGCGGCCAGCGGACAGGGCGGCAGGCAGCAGGCGGCAGGCGGCAGGCGGCAGGCGGCAGGCAGCAGGCGGCAGGCGGCAGGCAGCAGGCAGGCAGGCGGCAGGCGGCAGGCGGCAGGCGGCACAGGCGGCGGGCTGACAGGCGGCAGGCGGCAGGGCAACAGGCAACAAACGGCAAGCGGCAGGCGGCAGGCGGCAGGCGGCAGGCGGCCAGGCGGCAGGCAGCGGGCAACAGGCAGCAGGCGGCAGGCGGCGGCAGGCGGCAGGCAGGCGGCAGGCGGCAGGCGGCAGGCGGCAGGCGGCAGGCGGCAGGCAGCAGGCGGCGGCGGCAGGCGGCAGGCGGCAGGCGGCGGGCGGCAGGCGGCAGGCGGCGGGCGGCAGGCGGCAGGCGGCAGGCGGACCGCAGGCAGCAGGCGGCAGGCGGCAGGCAGCAGGCGGCAGGCGGCAGGCGGCAGGCGGCAGGCTGACAGGCGGCAGGCGGCAGGCGGCAGGCGGCAGGCGGCAGGCGGCAGGCGGCAGGCGGCAGGCGGCAGGCGGACGGGCAGGCGGCAGGCAGGCGGCAGGCGGCAGGCGGCAGGCGGCAGGCGGCAGGCGGCAGGCGGCAGGCGGCAGGCGGCAGGCGGCAGGCGGCAGGCGGCAGGCGGCAGGCAGCAGGCAGCAGGCAACAGGCAGCAGGCACACGGCGGCAGACGCAGGCGGCCAGGCGGCAGGCGGCAGGCGGCAGGCGGCAGGCGGCAGGCGGCAGGCTGACAGGCGGCTGGCGGCGGGCGGCAGGCGGCAGGCGGCGGGCGGCAGGCGCAGGCGCGCAGGCGGCAGGCGGCAGGCGGCAGGCGGACAGGCGGCAGGCGACAGGCGGCAGGCGAAGCCCGGCAGGCAGCAGGCGACAGGCGGCAGGCGGACAGGCAACAGGCGGCAGGCGGCAGGCGGCAGGCGGCAGGCGGCAGGCGGCAGGCGGCAGGCGGCAGGCGGCCGGGCTGACAGGCGGCGGGCGGCAGACGGCGGGAAGGCGACAGGCGGCAGGCGGCAGGCGGCAGGCGCGCCAGGCGGCAGGCAGCAGGCGGCAGGCGGCAGGCGGACAGGCGGCGGGCGGCAGGCGGCAGGCGGCAGGCGACGCAGGCGGCAGGCGGCAGGCGGCAGGCGGGCGGCAGGCGGCGGGCGGCCGGGCGGCAGGCGGCGACAGGCGGCAGGCGGCAGGCGGCAGGCGGCGGGCGGCAGGCGGCGGCGGCAGGCGGCAGGCGGACAGGCGGCAGGCGGCAGGCGGCAGGCGGCAGGCGGCAGGCGGCAGGCGGCAGGCGGCGGGCGACAGGCGGCAGGCGGCAGGCGGCAGGCGACAGGCGGCAGGCGGGCGACGGGCGGCGGGCGGCAGGCGGCGGAAGCGGCAGGCGGCGGGCGGCAGGCGGACGGGCGAGGCGGCAGGCGGCAGGCGGCAAGACGGGCGGCCCAGGCGGCAGGCGGCAGGCGACAGGCAGGCGGCAGGCGGCAGGCGGCGGGCGGCGGGCGGCAGGCGGCCCAGGCGGCGGCGGCGGCGAGGCGGCAGGCGGCAGGCGGCAGGCGGCAGGCGGCAGGCGACAGGCGGCAGGCGGCAGGCGGCGGGCGGCAGGCGGCGGGCGGCAGGCGGCAGGCGGAGGCGGCAGGCGGCAGGCGGCAGGCGGCAGGCGGCAGGCGGCAGAGCGGCAGGCGACGGGCGGAGGCGGCGGGCGGCAGGCGGCAGGCGGCAGGCGGCAGGCGGCGGGCTGACCCAGGCGGCAGGCCACGGGCGGCAGGCGGCAGGCGGCAGGCGGCAGGCGGCAGGCGGCGGGCAGGCGGCACGACAGGCGGCAGGCGGCAGGCGGCAGGCGACAGGCGGCAGGCGGCAGGCGGCAGGCGGCAGGCGGCAGCAGGCGGCAGGCGGCAGGCGGCAGGCGGCAGGCGGCCCAGGCGGCAGGCGGCAGGCGGCGGAGCGGCAGGCGGCAGGCGGCAGGCTGACAGGCGAGCGGGCGGCGGCGGGCGGCAGGCAACAGGCGGCGGGCGAGCGGCGGGCGGCAGGCGGCAGGCGGCAGGCGGCGAGGCGGCGAGGCGGCCCAGGCAGGCAGGCAGGCGGCAGGCGACAGGCGGCAGGCGGCGCAGGCGGCAGGCGGCGGGCGGCAGGCGGCAGGCGGCAGGCGGCAGGCGGCAGGCGGCAGGCGGCAGGCGGCAGGCGGCAGGCGGCAGGCGGCAGGCGGCAGGCGGCAGGCGGCAGGCGGCAGGCGGCAGGCGGCAGGCGGCAGGCGGCAGGCGGCAGGCGGCAGGCGACAGGCGGCAGGCGGCCGGCGGCAGGCGGCAGGCGGCAGGCGGCAGGCGGCAGGCGAGCAGGCGGCAGGCGGCAGGCGGCAGGCGGCAGGCGGCAGGCAGGCGGCAGGCGGCAGGCGGCAGGCGGCAGGCGGCAGGCGGCAGGCAACAGGCACAGGCGGCCAGGCGGCAGGCGGCAGGCAACAGGCAGCAGGCGGCAGAGCGGCAGGCAACAGGCAGCAGGCAGCAGGCGGCAGGCGGCAGGCGGCAGGCGGCAGGCGGCAGGCGGCAGGCGGCAGGCAGGCGGCAGGCAACAGGCGGCAGGCGGCCAGGCGGCAGGCGGCAGGCGGCAGGCGGGCTGACGGCAGCGGCAGGCGGCAGGCGGCAGGCGGCACAGGCGACAGGCAGCTAGGCAACAGGCAGCAGGCAACAGGCGGCAGGCGGCAGGCGGACAGGCGACAGGCGGCAGGCGGCCGAGGCGGCAGGCGGCAGGCGGCAGGCGGCAGGCGGCGGCAGGCGGCAGGCGGCAGGCTGACGGGCGGCAGGCGGCAGGCGGCAGGCGGCGAAAGCAGGCGGCAGGCAGCAGGCAACAGGCAACAGGCAACAGGCAACAGGCAGACGCAGGCGGCAGACTGACAGGCGGACAGGCGGACGGGCAGCGGGCGGCAGGCAGCAGGCGACAGGCCAGGCGGCGGGCGGCAGGCGGCAGGCGGCAGGCGGCAGGCGGCAGGCTGACGGCAGGCGGCAGGCGAGGCTGAGGCGGCAGGCGGCAGGCGGCAGGCGGCAGGCGGCTGACAGGCGGCAGGCGGCAGGCGGCAGGCTGACAGGGCGGGCAACGGGCTGACAGGCGGCAGGCGGACAGGCGACAGGCGGCAGGCAGGCGGCAGGCGGCAGGCGACAGGCGGGCGGAGGCAACAGCCCAGGCAGGCAGGCAACGGGCAGCAGGCAGCAGGCGGCAGGCGGCAGGCACGGCGGCGGGCCCGGCTGAGCGGCAGGCGGCAGGCGGCAGGCGGCAGGCGGAAGGCGGCAGGCGGCAGGCAGGCAGGCGGCGGGCGACAGGCAACGGGCGGGCGGGCGGCAGGCGGCAGGGCGGCAGGCGCGGCAGGCGGCAGGCGGCAGGCGGCAGGCGGACAGGCGGCAGGCGGCAGGCGGCAGGCAACAGGCGGCAGGCGGCGGGCGGACGGGCGGCCGGCGGGCGGGCGGCAGGCGGCGGGCGGCGGGCGGCGGGCGGGCGGCGGGCGGCAGGCGGCAGGCGGCAGGCGGCCCAGGCGGCAGGCGGCAGGCGGCAGGCAGCAGGCAGCAGGCAGCAGGGCAGCAGGCGGCAGGCGGCAGGCGGCAGGCAACAGCCGGCGGCAGGCGGCAGGCAACAGGCAGCAGGCGGCAGGCGGCGAAGGCGGCAGGCGGCAGGCGGCAGGCGGCGGGCGGCGGGCGGCAGGCGGCAGCGGACAGGCGGCAGGCGGCAGGCGGCGGCGGACAGGGCGACAGGCGGCAGGCGGCAGGCGGCAGACTGCGCGGCGGCAGGCGGCGAGGCGGCAGGCGGCAGGCGGCAGGCGGCAGGCGGCAGGCGGCAGGCGGCAGGCGGCAGGCGGCAGGCGGCAGGCGGCAGGCGGACAGGCGGCAGGCGGCAGGCTGACAGGCGGCAGGCGGCAGGCGGCAGGCGGCAGGCGGCAGGCGGCAGGCGGCAGGCAGCAGGCAGCAGGCAACAGGCGGCAGGCAACGGGCGGCAGGCGGGCGACAGGCGGCGCAGGCGGCAGGCGGCGGGCGGCAGGCGGCCGGCGGCAGGCGGCAGGCGGCAGGCGGCAGGCGGACGGGCGGCAGGCGGCAGGCGGCAGGCGGCAGGCGGCAGGCTGCCAGGCGGGCAGGCGGCAGGCGGCAGGCGGGGCGGCAGGCGGCAGGCGGACGGCAGGCGGCAGGCGGCAGGCGGCAGGCGGCAGGCGGCAGGCGGCGGGCGACCAGGCGGACAGGCAACAGGCAGCAGGCGGCAGGCGGACGAGGCGGCAGGCGGCAGGCGGCAGGCGGCAGGCGGCCGGGCGGCAGGCGGACAGGCGGCCGGGCGGCAGGCGGCAGGCGAGCAGGCGGCGCAGGCGGCAGGCGGCAGGCGGACGGCGGCAGGCGGCGGGCGGCAGGCGGCAGGCTGACAGGCGGCGGGCGGCGGAGCGGCAGGGCGGCAGGCGGCAGGCGGCAGGCGGCGGCAGGCGGCCCAGGCGGCAGGCGGCAGGCGGCGGGCTGACAGGCGGCGGGCGAAGCAGGCGGCAGGCGGCAGGCGGCAGGCGGCAGGCGGCAGGCAGACGGCAGGCGGCAGGCGGCAGGGCGGACGGGCCAAGCAGAGCTGAGGCAGCAGGCAACAGGCGACCAGGCGGCAGGCAGCAGGCGGCAGGCGGCAGGCGGCAGGCGGCAGGCGGCAGGCGGCAGGCGGCAGGCGGCGGCGGCGACAGGCGGCAGGCGGACGGACAGGCAGGCAGGCGGCTGAGGGCGGACAGGCTGACAGCGGCGGGCGGCCAGGCTGACAGGCGGCAAGCGGCAGGCGGCAGGCGGCAGGCGGCAGGCGGCAGGCGGCAAGCGGACAGGCGGCAGGCGGACAGGCGGCAGGCGGACGGGCGGCAGGCGGCAGGCGGACGGGCGGCAGGCGGCAGGCGGCAGGCGGCAGGCGGCAGGCAAGCAGGCGGCAGGCGGCAGGCGGCAGGCGGCAGGCCCGGCAACGGGCGACGGGCGAGCAGGCGGCGGGCGACAGCCGGCAGGCGACAGGCAGGCAGCGGCAGCGACGGCGGGCGGCGAGGCAACAGGCAACGGGCAGGCGGCAGGAGGCGGCCGGCGGCAGGCTGACAGGCGGCAGGCGGACAGGCGGCAGGCGGCGGGCGGCAGGCGGCCCGGGCGGCGAGCGGCAGGCGGCAGGCGGCAGGCGGCAGGCGGCAGGCGGCAGGCGGCAAGGCGGCAGGCGGCAGGCGGCCAGGCGGCAGGCGGCAGGCGGCAGGCGGCGGAGCGGCAGGCGGCAGGCGGGGCGGCAGGCGGCAGGCGGCAGGCGGCAGGCGGCAGGCGGCGGGCGGCAGGCGGCAGGCGGACAGGCGGCAGGCGGCAGGCGGCAGGCGGCGGGCGGCAGGCGGACAGGCGGCAGGCGGCAGGCGCGACGAACTGACGGGCGGCGGGCAGACGGCGGCAGGCGGCAGGCGGCCGGACGGCCGGGCTGACAGGCGGACGGGCGGACGGGCTGACCGGGCGACGGGCGGCAGGCGAGCGGGCTGACGGGCGGACAGACGGCAGGGGCGGACGCACGCAGGCTGACAGGCGGCAGACTGACGGGCGGCAGGCGGCAGGCTGACGGGCTGACGGGCAGGCAGGCGGCGGCGGGCTGACGGGCGGCGGGCGGACGGGCGACGGGCGGCGGGCGGCGGGCCGACGGGCTGACGGGCGGCAGGGCGCGGCCAGACTGCGGGCGGCAGGCGGCGGGCGACGGGCGGCAGGCGGCGGGCGGACAGGCGGCAGATCTGACAGGCAACGGGCAGGCAACAGGCGGCAGGCGGCAGGCGGCAGGCGACGGGCGAGGGAGCAGGCAGCAGGCAGACAGGCAGGCAACAGGCAACAGGCGACAGGCGGCAGCCGGGCAGCAGGCGGCAGGCGGCAGGCGGCAGGCGGCCGGCAGCAGCGGGCGGCAGGCCGGGCGACAGAGCGGCAGGCAACAGGCAACGGGCAACAGGCGGCAGGCAACGGGCGGCAGGCGGCAGGCGGGCGGCCGCGGCAGGCAGGCCAGGCAGCAGGCGGCAGGCGACAGGCGGCAGGCGGCAGGCGGCAGGCGGCAGGCGGCAGGCGGCAGGCGGCAGGCGGCAGCGGGCGGCAGGCGGCAGGCAGCCGGCAGGCGGGCAGGCGGCCCAGGCGGCAGGCGCAGGCGGCAGGCGGCGGGCGGCAGGCGGCAGGCGGCAGGCGGCAGGCGGCAGGCGACAGGCGGCAGCAGGCGGCAGGCAGGCAGGCGGCAGGCGGCAGGCGGCAGGCGGCAGGCGGCAGGCGGCGGGCGGCAGGCGGCGGGCGGCAGGCGGCAGGCGGCAGGCGGCAGGCGGCAGGCAGCAGGCAACAGGCGGCAGGCGGCAGGCAAACAGGCAGACGGGCAACAGGCAACAGGGCAGCAGGCAACAGGCTGACAGGCGGCGGGCGGCAGCAAACGGGCAGCAGGCGAAGGCGGGCAGGCGGCAGGCAGCAACAGGCAGGCGGCAGGCGGCAGGCGGCAGGCGGCAGGCGGCGGGCGGCAGGCGGCGGGCGGCGGGCTGACAGGCGGCAGGCGCAGGCGGCAGGCGGCAGGCGGCAGGCGGCGGGCGGACAGGCGGCAGGCGGCAGGCTGACGGGCGGCAGGCGGCAGGCGGCAGGCGGCAGGCGGCGGCGGCAGGCGGCAGGCGGCAGCGGCCGACAGGCGGCAGGCGGCAGGCGGCAGGCGGCAGGCGGCAGGCGGCGGGCGGCGGGCGGCAGGCGGCAGGCGGCAGGCGGCAGGCGGCAGGCGGCAGGCGGCAGGCGGCAGGCGGCAGGCGGCAGGCGGCCGGGCGGCAGGCGGCAGGCGGCAGGCGGCAGGCGGCAGGCGGCAGGCGGCAGGCGGCAGGCGGCAGGCGGCAGGCGGCAGGCGACGGGCGGCAGGCGGCAGGCGGCGAGGCGGCAGGCGACGGGCCCGGCAGGCGGCAGGCGGCAGGCGGCAGGCGGCGGGCGGCGGGCGGCAGGCGGCAGGCGGCAGGCGGCAGGCGGCAGGCGGCGGGCAGGCAGGCGGCCAGGCGGCAGGCGGCAGGCGACAGGCGACAGGCGACAGGCGGCAGGCGGCAGGCGGCGGACAGGCGGCAGGCGGCAGGCGGCGGGCGACAGGCGGCGGGCGGCAGGCGCCAGGCGGCGGCGGCAGGCGGCAGGCGGCAGGCCGGCGGCGGGAGGCGGCAGGCTGACAGGCGGCAGGCGGCAGGCGGCAGGCGGCGGGCGGCAGGCGGCAGGCGGCAGGCGGCAGGCGGGCGGCGGGCGGCAGGCGGCGGGCGGCAGGCGGCGGCGGGGCGGCAGGCGGCAGGCGGCAGGCGGCAGGCGGCAGGCGGCAGGCAGGCAGGCGACAGGCGGCAGGCGGCAGGCGGCAGGCGGCAGGCGGCAGGCGACAGGCGGCAGGCGGCAGGCGGCCAGGCGGCAGGGCGGCAGGCAACGGCAGGCGGCAGGCGGCGGGCGGCAGGCGGCAGGCGACAGGCGGCAGGCGGCAGGCTGACAGGCGGCAGGCGGCAGGCGGCAGGCGGCAGGCGGCAGGCGGCAGGCGGCAGGCGGCAGGCGGCGGGCGGCAGGCGGCAGGCGGCAGGCGCGCGGGCGGCAGGCGGCAGGCGGCAGGCGGCAGGCGGCAGGCGGCAGGCGGCAGGCGGACGGGCGGCAGGCGGCAGGCGGCGGGCGGGCGGCGGCGGCAGGCGGCAGGCGGCAGGCGGCAGGCGGCAGGCGGCAGGCGGCAGGCGGCGGCGGCAGGCGGCGGGCGGCAGGCGGCAGGCGGCAGGCGGCAGGCGGCGACGGCAGGCGGCGGAGCGGCAGGCGGCAGGCGGCAGGCGGCAGGCGGCAGGCGGCCCGCAGGCGGCAGGCGGCAGGCGGCAGGCGGCAGGCGGCAGGCGGCGGCGGCAGGCGGCAGGCGGACAGGCGGCGGCGGGCAGGCCGGCCAGGCGGCAGGCGGCAGGCGGCGGGCTGACAGGCAGCAAGGCAGGCGGCAGGCAACAGGCAACCAGGCAACAGGCGCAGCGGGCTGACAGCGGACGGCGGCAGGCGGCAGGCGGCAGGCTGACAGGCGACAGGCGGCAGGCGGCGACAGGCGGCAGGCGGCAGGCGGCAGGCGGCAGGCGGCAGGCGGCAGGCGGCAGGCAGCAGGCGGCAGGCGGCAGGCGGCGGCAGGCGGCAGGCGGCAGGCGGCAGGCGGCAGGCGGCAGGCGGCGGGCAGCAGGCGGCAGGCGACAGGCGGCAGGCGACAGGCAGGCAACAGGCAGGCAGGCGGCAGGCAACGGGCGGCAGGCGGCAGGCGGCAGGCGGCAGCGGAGGCGGCAGGCGGCCGGGCGGCGGCAGGCGGCAGGCGGCAGGCGGCAGGCGGCAGGCGGCAGGCGGCAGGCGGCAGGCAGGCACAGGCGAGCAGGCAACAGGCAACAGGCAACGGACTGAACAAGAGCGACAGGCAGCAGGCGGCAGGCGACAGGCAGGCGGCAGGCGGCAGGCGGCAGGCGAGCAGGCGGCAGGCGGCAGGCGGCAGGCGGCAGGCGGCAGGCAGGCGAAGGCGGCAGGCGGCAGGCGGCAGGCGGCAGGCGGCAGGCGAGCGGGCGACAGGCAGGCGGCAGGCAGCAGGCGGCAGGCGGCAGGCGGCAGGCGACAGGCGGCAGGCGGCAGGCGGACAGGCTGACAGGCGGCAGGCGGCTGGCGGAAGCGACAGGCAACGGCAGGCGGCGGGCGGACAGGCGGCAGGCGGCGGGCGGCAGGCGGCGGGCGGACAGGCGACAGGCGGGCGGCGGGCGGCAGGCGGCAGGCGGCAGAGCAGGCGGCAGGCGGCAGGCGGCAGGCGGCAGGCGGCAGGCGGACCAGGCGGCAGGCGGCAGGCGGCAGGCAGCAGGCGACAGGCGGCAGGCGGCGGGCAACGGGCGGCAGGCGGCAGGCGGCAGGCAGGCAGGCGGGCAGGCAGGCAGGCGGCAGGCGGCCGACCAGGCGGCAGGCGGCGGGCGGCAGGCGGCAGGCGGCAGGCGGCCCAGGCGGCAGGCGGCAGGCGGCAGGCGGCAGGCGGGCGGGCGGGCAGGCGGCAGGCGGCAGGCGGCAGGCGGCAGGCGGCTGGGCGGCAGGCGGCAGGCGGCGCAGGCGGCAGGCTGACAGGCGGCAGGCGGCAGGCGGCAAGGCGGCAGGCGGCAGGCGAAGGCTGACGAGGCGGCAGGCGGCCGGCGGGGGCGGACGCGGCGGCGGGAGCGGCAGGCGGCGGGCTTGGGCGGCAGGCGGCAGGCTGACAGGCAGCTGACGGGCGGCCGGCGGCAGGCGGCGGGCGGCGGGCGGCCGCAGGCTGACGAGCGGCAGGCTGACAGAGCGGCAGGCGGCAGGCGGCAGGCGGCAGGCGGCAGGCGGCAGGCAAGCAGGCTGACAGGCGGCAGGCGGCGGGCGGCAGGCGGCAGGCGGCAGGCGGCAGGCGGCTGGTGACAGGCGGCAGGCGGCAGGCGGCAGGCGGCAGGCGGCAGGCGGCGGGCGGCAGGCGGCAGGCGACAGGCGGCGGAGCGGCAGGCGAAGCGGGCGGCGGAGCGGCAGGCGGCAGGCGGCGGGCGGCAGGCGGCGGGCTGACGGAGGCACCAGGCGGCTCTGGCGGCAGGCGGACACGATGACAGACGGCAGGCAGGACAGGCGGCAGGCGGCAGGCGGCAGGCGGCGGGCAGCAGGCGGCGGGCAACAGGCAACAGGCAACAGGCAACGGGCGACCCCAGGCAACAGGCAAGCGGCCAGGCAACAGGCAACAGGCAACAGACGAACAGGCGACAGGCGGAGGCCGACGGAGCAGGCAACAGGCGAGCAGGCGACAGGCAACAGGCAAGCAGCTGGCCCAACAGGCTCGGGCGGCAGGCGGCAGGCAAGCAGGCGGGCAGGCGGCAGGCGACCAGGCGAACAGGCGGCAGGCAACGGGCAGCGGGCGGCGGGCCGAACAGGCGGCAGGCGGCAGGCGGGCGGGAGGCGGCAGGCGGCGGAGGCGGCAGGCGGCAGGCGGTAAGCGGCAACAGGCAACAGGCAGCAGGCGGACAGGCGGCAGGCAGGAAGGCGGCAGGCAGCAGGCGGCAGGCGGCTAGGCGGCAGGCAACGGCAGGCGCAGGAAGTAAGCGGCAAACAGTAGCAACAGGCAGCAGGCGGCAAAGGCAACAGGCAACAGGAAACAGGCAGCAGGCAACAGGCGGCAGGCGGCAGACGGAGAGTCGGAGCTGACCCGGCAACAGGCTGACGGGCAGACAGGCGGGCAGCCACAGGCAACAGACAGCAGGCAACAGGCAACAGGCAACAGACGACAGACGACCGGCCACAGAGCGGCGGGCAACAGGCAGCGGGCAGACGGGCACGGGCAACAGGCAACAGGCAGCAGGCAACGGGCAGCAAGCAGCAGGCAACAGGCAGGCAACGGGCCCAGCAGGCAACAGGCGGCAGGCAACAGGCAACAGGCAACAGAGCAACAGGCAGCGGGCAACAGGCAACAGGCAGGCAGGCAAGGCAACAGGCAGCAGGCAACGGGCAACGGGCAACGGGCAGACGGGCAACGGGCAACAGGGCAACAGGCAGCAGGCAACAGGCAACAGGCAACAGGCGGCAGGCAACAGGCAACAGGCGACAGGCGGCAGGCGGCAGGCTGCAGGCAACAGGCCCAGGCAACAGGCAGCCGGCAACGGGCAGCAGGCAACAAGCAACAGGCAACAGGCAACAGGGCTAACAAGCAACAGGCAGCAGGCAACAGGCAACAGGCAACAGGCAACAGGCAACAGGCAACAGGCAACAGGCGGACAGGCAACAGGCAACAGGCAACAGGCGGCAGGCGGCAGGCAACAGGCAACAGGCAGCAGGCGGCGGGCGGCAGGCGGCGGGGCGGCGGCGGGCAACAGGCAACAGGCAGACGAGGCAACAGAGCAACAGGCGGCAGGCGAAGCAGGCAGCAGGGAGCAGGCAGCAGGCGACAGGCAACACGGGCAACAGGCAACCAAGGCGGCAGGCAACAGGCAGCAGGCAAACAGGCAGCAGGCAACAGGCAACAGGCACAGGCAACGGGCAGCAGGCAACGGGCGGCAGGCAGCAGACGGCGGGCTGACAGGCAGCAGGCACCAGGCAACAGGCGGACAGGCGGCAGGCAACAGGCGCCAGGCGGCAGGCAGCAGGCAACAGGCAACAGGCAGCAGGCAGCAGGCAACAGGCAGCAGGCAACAGGCAGCAGGCAACAGGCAACAGGCAACAGGCGGCCAACAAGCAACAAGCGGCAAACCGGGCAGCAGGCGGCAGGCAGCAGGCGACAGGCAGCAGGCAACAGGCAACAGGGCGAACCCAGGCAACAGGCAACAGGCAACAGGCAGCAGGCAACAGGCAACAGGCGACAGGCGACAGGCAGCAGGCGGCAGGCAACAGGCAACAAAGGCAACCAGGCAGCAGGCAACAGGCAACAGGCAACAGGCTGACGGCAGACGGCAGGCGGCACGCGACAGGCGGCAAGCGCAGGCAACAGGCAGCAGGCGGCAGGCGGGCAACAGGCGGCAGGCGGCAGGCAACAGGCGGCAGGCAGCTGGCGAGCAGGGGCAGGCTACAGGCAGCAGGCAGACGGGCAACAGGGGCAGCCGCAACAGGCAACAGGCAACAGGCAACAGGCAACAGGCAGGCAGGCAGCAAGCAGCAGGCAACAGGGCCAACAGGCAACAGGCGGCAGGCAACAGGCAACAGGCAACAGGCTACAGGCAACAGGCAACAGGCAACAGGCAACAGGCAACAGGCAGCAGGCAACAGGCAACAGGCAGCAGGCAACAGGCAACAGGCAACAGGCGGCAGGCAACAGGCGGCAGGCAACAGGCAGCAGGCAACAGGCAGCAGGCAACCGGCAACAGGCAGCAGGCGAACAGGCAACAGGCAACAGGCAACGGGCAGCAGGCGACAGGCACCAGGCGGCAGGCGGCAGGCGGCGGGCAGCAGGCGAACAGGCGGCAGGCGGCAGGCAACAGGCAACAGGCAACAGGCAGCCGGCAGCAGGCAGGCAACAGGCAGCAGGCAACAGAGCAACAGGCACAGGCGGCAGGCAGCAGGCAGCAGGCAACAGGCAACAGGGCGGGCGGCAGGCTGGCCCGGGCGGCAGGCAGCAGGCAGCAGGCAGCAGGCAACCGGCAAGCAGGCGGCAGGCGGCGGGCAACAGGCGACAGGCAACAGGCAGCAGGCAGCAGGCAGCAGGCAACAGGCGGCAGGCGGCAGGCAGCGGGCGGCAGGCGGCAGGCAACAGGCGGCAGGCGGGCAGGCTGCAGGCGGCAGGCGGCAGGCAACAGGCAACAGGCGACAGGCGGCAGGCCGCAGGCAGGCGAACAGGCAGCAGGCAGACCGGCGGCAGGCAACAGGCGGCAGGCAACGGGCGGCAGGCAACGGGCAACAGGCGGCGGGCAGCAGGCAACAGGCGGGGCGGCAACAGGCAACAGGCAACAGGCAACTGCTGGCAACAGGCAACAGGCAGCAGGCAACAGGCAGCAGGAAACAGGCAACAGGCAACAGGCAGCAGGCAACAGGCAAGCCAGGCAACAAGACAACAGGCAACAGGCAACAAACCAGGCAACAAGCAACAGGCAACAGGCAACAGGCAACAGGCAACAGGCAACAGGCAACAGGCAACAGGCAACAGGCAGCAGGCAACAGGCGACAGGCAGGCGGCAGGCAAGCAGGCAGGCAGGCGGCAGGCGACAGGCAGCGGGCGGCCGGCAGGCAGCAGGCAAGCAGGCGGCAGGCCACACAGGCACAGGCAACCAGGCAACAGGCAACAGGCAACGGCACAAGCAACAGGCAACAGGCAACAGGCAGGCAGCAGGCAACAGGCAACAGGCAGCAGGCAGGCAACAGGCAGCAGGCAACAGGCAACAGGCAACAGGCAACAGGCAACCGGCAGAGCAGCAGGCAACAGGCAACAGGCAACCCAGGCAACAGGCAACAGGCAACAGGCAACAGGCAACAGGCAGCAGGCAACAGGCAACAGGCAACAGGCAGCAGGCAACAGGCAACAGGCAACAGGCAACCAGGCAGCAGGCGGCTCCGGCAGGCAACAGGCAGCAGGCAGCAGGCAGCAGGCAGCAGGCTAGGCAGGCGGCAAGGAAGCAGGCAACAGGCAACAGGCAACAGGCACCAGGCAAGCAGGCAACAGGCAGCAGCGGCACAGGCGGCAGGCAACAGGCGGCAAGAGGCAACAGGCAGGCAGCAGGCGGCAGGCGGCAGGCAGCAGGCAGCAGAGGCCGCAGGCAACAGGCAGCAGACAGGAGGCAGGCAACAGGCAACAGGCCAACAGGCAACAGGCAACAGGCAACAGGCAAGCAGGCAACAGGCAACAGGCAACAGGCAACAGGCAACAGGCAGCAGGCAGCAGGCAACAGGCAACAGGCAACAGGCAACAGGCAACAGGCAACAGGCAACAGGCAACAGGCAACAGGCAACAGGCAACCAGGCAGCAGGCAACAGGCAGCAGGCAGGCACAGGCAGCAGGCGGCAGGCAACAGGCCGCAGGCAACAGGCAACAGGCAACAGGCAACAGGCAGCAGGCGGCGGGCAGCAGGCAACAGGCCGCAGGCGGCAGGCAGCAGGCGGCAGGCAGCAGGCAACAGGCAACAGGCAGCAGGCAACAGGCTGCAGGCGACAGGCAGCAGGCGGCCGGCAGGCAGGCAGCGGGCAGCAGGCGACGGGCGAGCAGGCAACAGGCAACAGGCAGGCAGGCAGCAGGCAGCAGGCAACGGGCAGCAGGCGAACAGGCGGGCAGGCAGCAGGCGGCAGGCAGCAGGCAACAGGCAACAGGCAACAGGCGGCAGGCAACAGGCAGCAGGCTGACAGGCAACAGGCAACGGGCAGCAGGCAACAGGCAGCAGGCAACAGGCAACAGGCAGCAGGCAACAGGCAGCCAGGCAACCCGGGCAACAGGCAGCAGGCAGCAGGCAACAGGCAACAGGCAACAGGCAACAGGCAGGCAGGCAGCAGAGGCAACAGGCAACAGGCAACAGGCAACAGGCAACAGGCAACAGGCAGCAGGCAGCAGGCAGCAGGCAACAGGCAAGCAGGCAACAGGCAACAGGCAGCAGGCAACAGGCAACAGGCAACAGGCAACAGGCAACAGAGGCAGCAGGCAACAGGCAACAAGCAACCAGGCAACAGGCAACAGGCAACAGGCAACAGGCAACAGGCAACAGGCAACAGGCAACAGGCAACCAGGGCAACAGGCAACAGGCAACAGGCAACAGGCAACAGGCAACAGGCAGCAGACAGCAGGCAACAGGCAACAGGCAACCAGCGCAACAGGCAACAGGCAAACAGGCAGCAGGCAACAGGCAGCAGGCGACAGGCAACAGGCAACAGGCAACAGGCAACAGGACTGGCAACGGGCAACGGGCACAACCGGGCAGCAGGCAACAGGCAACAGGCAACAGGCAGCAAAGGCAACAGGCTGGCAACAGGCAACAGGCAACCCAGGCAACAGGCCCAGCAGGCAGCAGGCGACAGGCAACAGGCAGCAGGCGGCAGGCGAAGCAGGCAGAAGCACGGGCAACAGGCGGCAAGGCAACAGGCAGCAGGCAACGGGCAACCAGGCGGGCAGCAGGCAACAGGCAACGGGCAGCCCAGGCAGGCGCAGGCAACAGGCAACCCAGGCAGCAGGCGACAGGCAGCAGGCAGCAGGCAAGCAGGAAGCAGGCAACAGGCAGCAGGCAGCAGGCAGCAGGCTGACAGGCAGCAGGCAACAGGCAACAGGCAACCCAGGCGACAGCAGGCAACAGGCGACAAGGCGGCAGGCGGCAGGCGGCAGGCAAGCAGGCGGCGAGGCGGCAGGCGGCAACCCCAGGCGAAGCAGGCAACAGGCAAGCGGGCAACAGGCGGCAGGCAAGCAGGCAACAGGCAACAGGCAACAGGCAACAGGCAACAGGCAACAGGCAGCAGGCAAGCAGGCAACAGGCGAGCCGGCAGCAGG
>NW_024573786.1:0-28552 GCF_018153835.1 Drosophila eugracilis | reverse complement strand
AGCCAGCACTGATATTAAATAACTTACATATCATAAGTCAATCGCCCTGCGAGTAGCAGGTATATGGCTTGATGACACGGAAAGTCCTAAAATTATTGGGTCTCTCTTAAGGGACTACATTCATGTAGGTATCTGCGTAGTTTTAAATTAGTACCTGTGATTTAAGGTTTGATGAGTTTTTTATGCTTTTCTTTATAAATTGGTGTACATAGCAATACAAAATTAATTTTTTTTCATTACAGTTTCTATTTTTATTGCAGTTCAAATTTTTATAAAAAAGTTGTTCTTAAAATTCATTTTTTTGTTCTTTTTATTGTGCGATATAAAATACAAAACAATTTATAATATTTTCAGTACATTTATTTATAAAACGTGTACGATTCATTATAAAATTGAATTTTTTAACAGATTTTATTTGTATTGCAATTTAACTTTTTAATTTTCTAGTTTTCTTTAATTTTTGTAACTTTTCTTAATTGACGGACGCATTTGCTTCGAAAAAATATGACCCCTCAAGAGCAAGCGAAAACGGTATTTCAAGCCTCAGGATCAGACGAGTAACGAGCATTAAGGCTAGAAAAATCCAAGTGTATGCCGCTGGCACCCGATCGTCTGAATTACCTGAACGACGGTAAGTAAGGTTAGAAAGATATGGGTCATATGACCAACAGGAAAGTCGTCGAAAAAATGTTCGAACAAGGTTTAATCAGGATGGATAAGATGGATACAATTTTCACATATTGCAGCGCACTCAAATATAAGAGCGAAACGCCAGGGATGTGTTGCGCCAGTGGAAAAGTTAAACTGCCAGAATTACATTTCCCACCTAAACAATTCTCGTCGTTGCTTTCAGGCATAACACATTATTCAAAACATTTTTTAACTATAAAATTAAAAGGTTAAGACGTACTGTTGTTTGGAGAATCTATGTTTTCACATGGGCAGTTCTATATGGCCTGCTCAAGCGTCGAAAAAAATCTTAATCTTAATCTTAATCCATATCAGAGAGAAAGCACAGATCGAGCAAACGACCTAAAGAATTCCCTATATGACTAATTTGAGCCAGTGACATGCTAACATGCCAGCAGTAAAGTGTTATCGTTCATGGACCAAGCCCCCTGGGGTAGGTTAAAATCACCCAACACCACCAGCTGATCCATGTCCGATAACATTGAAAAGACAGACTGAATGGCTACTAGGTGTCTCTCATTTGTCAAGAAATCGGACTTAGGCGGAATATAAGAGCAAGTGATATATAAATTTAACCTAGAGAATGAAATTTTAACTGTGATAAATTTTAAGTCTCCAGTTTTAAGATTTATCACCTCGGAAACGAGATTAGAGTCCACTGAAATTAGGACTCCACCACCATTTCCGAGGGATCGGTCAAGCCTATATATTGTGTACCTACTGAGGAAAACTTCTGAATTAAGAATTTCTGGAGTTAGCCAGGTTTCGGTAAACACAAAGACCTAGGATGCAAACGAGAAGCTTACCGAGAACAAATTAGAAAGCTTAGAGCATAAGCTTCCTGTGTTCTGGTACGAAAGAATAATGGATGATGTTATTTTTTTAGGTTGGCAGGAGCGCTTACTTGTGGAAGCTTTACTCCTAAAGGGCGACTTTTTCTCTTCTTTTTATTTTTAAGCTTATGTTCTTGAACGAAAATATGTTGCGGCCACATATTGGTCGAACAGATATCGTCAAAAGCCATCGGAGGAACACGGATCTTGAAAGATACCACGTTCCTAGCTTAGGAATATTTATACTTAGTGATATTTTCCACCCTAATATCGACATTAAGTTTTGCTTGAATGTAAGCTAAGATTCGGATGTATCAGGGGAAAGCCGGGACACAATAATGTGTTTCTCTAGAGGAATACCAATCAAGGGCTTTGGCTGGGCGGTTGGTTTACCCACGCTACCAGAGGGTACCGGTAAACCGGACCCTAAGTTCCTCTGGTGAATCAAGGGTAAATTCTTTTGGGCTTGTAGAACCTTTGGCACGGAAGCCAGAGTCAGAACGACCCAAAGCATCCGGAATGGTGGCTGAGTTAAACCCTGCACATTTGGAGTGCGCAATGTTATCACACAGCCAACAGCGGACGCTTACTTGGTCAACCGACACAATTTTACTGCATTTTTTAATGCAACAGATAATATCGGACATTTTGGCAAATAATTAATAAAATGTAAACCACTGTGCCAGAAAAATATTATAGGGAAGAAGAAAGGGAGTTTGAGAGAAACAGTTAGGGGCAAGAGAGTGGTTTGACCTTTTGCCAATACCATTCTGTATAAAAAATGTTTCAAATTTAACATTATTTCGTTATTTATTACAAAATTAATGTTATAAGTCCTTACTTGGCCACCTCATTTATAAAACTTGCCCTCTATAGTTTGAGTCAAGGATTGCACTAGTAACGAGTTCAAGATCTGGATAATATTTTGAAATTGGGTTAAGAAGTAACTGCTATCAGATAGTCTTCTTCTTGTGTTTTCATTACATTACGGAATCAGAAATTATAAAATTTTACGTTTACTAAAATTCGTTCCTAACTTTAACAATTTTATGCGCATTACACTAAAATTCCATCAAAATCTTCCTTGATCTTGGGAAACCTGTTTTTTTAAGAGGTAAGGTAATAAAATTTTTTACTTTTGGAAGAAACTTTTTATTTAGAACCAGTTAAAAATATTTTTCAGCTTTCGTTTCACGCATATTAAGATAATTTTTTTTCTTTAAAACCTACGCACATTGAATGTATTATTATTGTATTATTTTTATGTAACTTATGTAATTTTTTTTTTATTATAGCTTTGGCTCTGTGTGACTGGTCACAACTGCAACAAAGGCGAAGAAACTTAGCACGACGACATTGTTCTCCTCGAGAAGCATCCTTCTACTTTAACAAGATTTATCAGATAGGAAGCATTGAAATTGATCAGTTATTGGACCAGCTAAATAAAAAATCTCTAGGAAATAAAATCGACATAAAACCATTAATTCTAAAAGCTAGCGCCAATATGTTCTGTCAATATATGTATTCAGTTCGGTTTAATTATACAGATAAAGATTTTCAAAAAGTAATTGAATACTTCGATGAAATCTTTTGGGAAATTAACCAGGGCTTTTTATTTGATTTTTTACCTTGGCTGATTCCATTTTATCCAACTCACTAAAAAAAATAATCCACTGGTCAACTAATATATGATAATTTATTTTAGATAAAATTGTCGATTGTCGAGAAAGTAAAATAAACTTAGAGGAACCCGACAAAGATTTCCCTGATGCTCTGCTAAAAAGTCTAAGAGAAGACCAGAATATGTCCCGTAATACAATAATTTTTATGTTAAAAGACTTTATTGGAGGGCACACAGCAGTTGGGAATTTGGTAATGTTGGTTCTGGCATACATAGCTAAAAATCCTATAATTGGTGAGCTTATAAAGCAGGAGGTAGATTTTTATTCGAATTATGGAGTAAAGAGTATTAGTCTTTATGATACGAATAAAATGCCTAACCATGGCGGTAATTTTAGAGGTTCTACGATATTCATCATCTCCTTCCTCATGTAGCAATGGAAGACACAGTTTTATCGGGATTTGGTGTTACCAAGGGGACAATCGTTTTTATAAATAATTTTATATTAAATATATGCGAAAATAACTGGAAATAATCTGATTAATTTTAGCCGCAGCGGTTTCTAGATAAAAAGCATACACATAACAGGGCCAATATCTTGGTGGGGCCAGACTCCAGTGCAAGGCTTTACAAAAAAAGAGACAAACGGTTTCAATAAGTTAGGCAAAATTACAAAAAAAATTACAACAATTTAAATGATGGATATGTTTTTCAGCTTAAGAAATGTGCACATGGCTTGGAAAAAATCTGGTTCGAGGGTTCGGATTTCTTTTACTTGTCTATATTATAAAAAATTACAATGTGAACAGTGCGGACTTTTCAAAAATTAAATTTCAAAAATCCAGTGTGGCCCTGCCAAAAATGTTTTCAACTATTATTGCGCCCAAGAAAATAAATAGTATATTATATGTTGTAACCCAACTTTTTTTTTTCTTTTGTAAAAAGTTTATATTTATTCAGAATTAACAGGTATTCTGCTACCTATGTGGCAGCTTGAGCAGGTTTTAAATATAGGGGATAACAAAGATAACAAAGGTTACAATACAATACAATACAATATTTCTATACATTTACAGTTTAAATTACAGCAGACTTCAAAGGTGTTAAATATATCTTAATGGGAGATCGTGTGGGTGGTATCTTTTAAAGTCTTCTTCTTGTTGGTCTCCAAATTAGCCTCTTCGCCAGGGAGTTAGGATAACCGCTGTGTCGTCAACATATGTTGCGATTAGCATGTCATCATCGTCAACTTCAGTGCAACTCCAGGAATCTAACATATCTGACGTATACTGTGAGTAAAGTGTCGGGCCTAGTACACTGCCTTGGAGTACACCCGCTGAGATTGGACGTTTTGACGACTTTTCACCATCGACAACAACACTAAATTTCCTATCCGATAAAAAACTCTGTAAGAGGAGGAAAAGCTGCGGCGTTAGTAGTATCTTTAGCTTGCTTAGGTGGCCGTCGTGCCATACCCTGTCAAAGGCTTGTTGGATATCCATAAACACAGCAACTGTGTAGATTTTGCTTTCCATGGCTTCCAGAGCGAAATTAATCACGCGATGAAGCTGTTCAGGGGTGCCGTGAAACCAAACTGCCACCTTGGAATAGCTCTGCTCACACTTTCAAGCCTTATAATCCGATCCAGTATTACTCTTTCCATAATTTTGCCCAGTCCAGGTCTTAGACTTATTGGCCTGTATGCGTCTACTTCGGTGGGTTGCTTTCCAGGCTTCGGAATTATTGTGATAATAGCACTTTTCCATGTACTTGGGCAGTGACTCAGCCTTTAACAACAGAACTATAAACAGAAGTGCTTTTGTGGAAAGAGCGTTTTGTTGTCTATAAGGTCCTCGCCTGGTGCCTTTTTGTTTTTCAGCTTTCCGATCTGTGTCACAACTTCTTCTAGGGTAACAGGCTTTGTGGGAAGAGCCATTAGAAAAGGCCTGTCCAGACGCATTTAAACAAGCATTTGATTTTCCATAGGAGCTAGGTTTAACGGCTTGAATCTGTCCTCTAGGTTGTCAGCAAAGATATTTGCTTTCTGCTGACTGGAGCCACACCAACCACCATCTGGATTTCTGATTGTAGCTTTTGGAGTATCCTGTCTCTTAAATCGATTCGTGAGCTTCCAAAGAGAGTAGTTAGTCGATGCATCTAGACTCGCATTTTTCAACATATGGTCAATTTAATCCAACTTGTTCCTTTTCAAGACTAAATCGATTTGAAAGTCTCTTGTAAATGTTGTAGACGCGCACTTATCCTGTTCTTGTGTATTCTCGACGAACTCTTCTTTTCAGCTCTATGAGTACCAATGCCTTTTTTTGGGAGCAAATTTCTATTTTGGTCTGGAGGTTGCCTTTGGTTTGGGGTAGCAGCCCTCGCAGCAGTGTATATTTGCTCCATAAAAAGCGTTACCGCATCTTCAAGCTCATCTGGATGGCTATTACAGTAATTTATGCTTCTGTCTAGAGTTTCCTTAAGTTTTCCAACTGAGGAGCCGTGCGGTAGAAGTGGTTTCCGTTTGGCCTTGTATTGAGGAGTTTGACTAAGCGTTGCAACTATTGACAAATGGTCCGAGGATAGCTCGTATTTTGTTTCGACCGAGAGTTTGTTGAGTTGTATTCCATTTACGATGAAAAAGTCAAGAGCTGTTGGCGTAAGCCTTGTATTGTCAGAATAAAATTTGGGTTGCCCAGTAGCTAGAATTTTACTAGAGCTAGAAGCTATGGCCTCTGGAAGACGCTTTCCTCGACAACAAGACCTTAAATTGCCCCACCATTGATGCTTGGCGTTAAAGTCACCTCCACCAAAGAATTTCGGACCCAGAGACGCTAGAAGCTGGTCAAAATCGTTCTTTGTCTAAGGCTCACTTGGAGAAAGATACAATGAAGCTATTTTAAGGACCCCTACATTTGTTGGGATATCAAGACTAGCTATCTGTAACTCAGTTCGCGAAGTGGACTCAGTCTGAGTGTGTGTAATATTGGTCTTGATAAAAATAGCAGAACCGCCTTTAGCAGTGTTGCTAGGGTGATTGGCAGAATATTGGTCATAGCCAGGAAGGTACATTTTAAGACCGGGACGCATTTGCGTCTCAGTAATGAGTATTATATCGACTGAGTTATCGAGAAGGAAAAGACGAAGTTCTTCGCTTTTGTCTTGCATTCCATAATCCAATTTTTTTAGCTGAGACTGTCATTTTCTAGAAATAAGAACCTGAACTAAATCACGAAAAGCCTTGTTCGACTCAATCGTTTCCATAACTAGCTTGAAGAGTTGATCCAGCCTAGCATTTATATCAAAGATTGTCTTCTCCAAGGTAGTCAAGTTTTGATTTGGGTTGTGGTCATTTTCAGGTGCATGTGGAACAGTCTGCCTAGCTGCAGCGCTGCAATTGTTTAAAATGATATTTCTTGCCATATCTGCATAGGATACGCCATCTCTGGTAGCTGCCGTGGAGAATAGTTGACCGTGTCGGCTTTCGTTAGTCCTAGCATTCGTTCCTTATACTTACTCCAGCTTTAAGTTTTTTGCTCAGTTCCATTCTAACTTTGCAGCCCTTAAAACCTGCAGGGTGATTTTCTCCGCAGTTTGCACACAAGCATTGGTTGTTGAGATGGGACTCACACGATTTGGAGTTGGTAGGTCCCCGGCACAATTCCCACAAACCGGCTTTATAAAGCAACAATTTTGTCCAAAATTTTGGCATTTATAACACTGTACCAGGTCCTTATTGCGAGTAGCCTTGTCCACGGAAACTCTGTGCCTTCCAATTTGCTTGATTTTTAACGACTCTGCAACGTTTGGAGTCATCTTAAGATTAACATAGAACAAATTTTGCCTATCATCATTATTGACCTCGGACGTAGTCCCACGCAAACCAGGCTTTCCTGGGCAGTAAATATTTGCAACGCCAAAGACTGTGTCCGTGAAGCAACGCTCTAGTTCCTCCTTAGGGACCAACATAAAAGGCTAGTCCTCCCGGAGCTGGTGATGCCAAAACTCGCAGTTCAAATCAGTCAAGCTACGAACTACTTTGCGGAAAGACTCGGCACTATCAGCGTATATGCAAGTTATTCCGAATTTGGATGAACGTATCTCATACCTATCTGCCAGGATTATTTCATCTAGGGTTCGTTCCAGAGTGAGGGTATTAGTAACATTTGGAACACATATGGGTGGAGGTTTCGGCTTCGCTGGTTCAGGTTGGCTTGAACTTTACGCTCGGCTATTGGGATCAAACGTCTCCTCATTCGTCTCCATCTCCTCAATAGAGTTTATTTTCTCAGCTAAACGTGCGAAGCGGTTGTTTCTCTGTCCATTAGACGTCGAAGCCTGATTTGGACAAGCGATTCTGGCCTTGTTTACATTAGATTTGCTCTTCTTTATGTCGGCTGGTTCTTTGCTACAGTCAGTAGGGTTTCGTTTTCTGCGAAGAGAGGTACTTGGTGCTTGAAACGAGCACCCCATAGCCGATACTGTTGAGAAATTATAAGTCCCCAAAGACAATTTTGCTGTAGAAACTGGACTCATACGAGAAAAAACTGCAACGGTGTAGGTGGTGGTGTCGGAACTGCCACTTGTAGCTGTAACGGTGTTAGTTACGGGTGTTGCAGAGCTAGTTTTAACAGCATCTGCGTTTTGTTGCCGTAGGGTGTCCAAATGTCATCTAGCCAAATCTCTTACAAGCTTGGCTCGTAGTTCCCCTGGAGATTGGCCAGCGACCTCTTTCATCTTCTCAAATCCGGACAGCTCTTTCGAGAGCATCGAATGAGAAGATGTGTTGCTAACCATTTATTAATTTGCTATATTTTTTGATTAGGAAAATAATAGAAATCAGGTGCAATATAAACAAATTCTTTACTTCTTATTGTTGAAGATAAATGTTTCTAATTCAAAATTACCCGCCAAGTCAGAGGGCCCTTGAAATATCATATCGATAGTACGATAGTACCGAATCATAAACACATAACTAATCATAACCTAAAAAGCTGTTGAAGAGGGTGAATAAACACGCAGTTGAGTTTTCAATAAATATTGTTTATTTACTGGCCTAAATAACAAATAAATAAAAGTTATAATAGGTTATGGGCCCAGGAACGTTTTGTTCAGTTTAAAGTAAAAGAAAAAAGGGGACATTTTGCTCGATTACGATGGATTTGGCGAAGCACGTCACGAAGCTCTCAGGTGCGACCGATTGGCCGATTTGGAAAAGAAAAATTAGGGACCTCAAACCGGATCCATTGCCAGAAGGTGCCTCAACAGAAGATGCAAAGAAGCACAAGGAGGAGAGCGACTTTTTTCGAAAGGGCAACAGCTATGCAAAATCCATAATTACCACTGCGGTCACGGACTCGGTGTACCAGAAGATCATGGACAAGGATACCGCACACGATACGTGGGAAGCTCTGAAAAATCAGTTTGAACTGAGCTGCCAGATTTAATACTTGTTTGTAAAACGCTACATATTTTGCCAAAAACCTTTGAAACGTTCCGTCAAAGTTGGATGCTCTTGACAAAAGAAGAAGAAAAGACTTTCGACGAGTTAACTAATCAAATTGTCATGTTTGAGAGAAATTTTAGAACAAAATAAAATGACGAAAAGGAAAGCCAGGAGGCTTTTTCTACCATTCCAAAAAAGGAGCATCGTCAGGATTCAGGAGCATCTAGTCGGAGATCAGATACCTGCCGCTATTGCAAGAAAAAGGGACACTGGATCAGGAACTGCATAAAATGGAAAAAGGATGGACGTCCGAAGCCGAGCTACCAGAATGCTGAACAAGGAAATTGTGTAGAACCAACGTTAACTCTCGTCTCAGTCCACAATAGCGTGTTTGCAGCAGAGGCAAACTCAGAGGTCGACTGGTGGATAGACAACGGTGCAACAAAACACGTTGTGAAGACTGCGAAGTATTTCGAGCATTTTGATAAGTTTGAGAATCCGAGTTGGATCAGAGCAGCTGGAAATGAAACCTTGTCAGCTTTGGGCCAGGGCACAATCAAAGTCAAAACGATTGTCAATGGAAAAATTATTTTTCTTTCTTTGAAAAATGTATGGTTTGTTCCCAATATAATGAAGAACCTGTTTTCAGTTTTGGTTGCCCAAGACAATAATCCAAGTAGTCGTTTTGAGTCGTCAGCAACGGAGTGCACCCTCAAAATAAACGACAAGATTGTCCTCGTTGGAGCCAGAGAAGTTGGAGGAACACTCTACAAAGCAGCGATCGAGCCCATACTTCCAGAACGAAACGTCGATGTCAACGTGGCAACTTCAGGAACTTCAATTCTCCAACTCTACCACGAGAGGTGGGGACATCAGGACAAGAATCACATCAAGGACATGCTCAAAAGAGAAATGGGGATTCAAATCGAGATTGAGAGAAGCTTTTGCGAGCCTTGCATCCTTGGAAAGGCGCATCGATTGCCATTTGGAACGAAGAAACCAGCGATGAAGCCATGGGAACTGATGTCAGGCGATGTTTGCGGCCCATTTGAGGATTCTTTCCATAAGAAGAGGTATCTGGTAGTTTTTAAGGATCATTTCACCAGGTTTCGATACGGGTACATCGTCAAGCAGAAGTCAGAGCTCAAGGACGTGCTGCGACACATGGTTTCTCAAGCCAAGCAACAAGGGCACACAATTCGGGAATTCCTGAGCGACAATGGAGGAGAATTCGACTGTGCAGGAGTAAGAGAAACTCTTCAGGAAACTGGTATAACTTTTCGACTCACCGCTCCCTATACTCCAGAACAAAACGGTGGTGTTGAGAGAGAGAATCGAACGATAGTCGAAATGGCGAGAACTTTCAAGTATTCTTATACAGAAATAAAATTTCCAGAAGCAATTTGGGCCGAGTTGGTCAGCACAGCAGTCTACGTTCTCAATAGGACGGGCAAATCTTCATTGAAGGGTTTGAGCCCTTGCCAACTTTGGCTGGGCAAGAAACCAAGAATCAAACACCTTCGAATCGTAGGACCGACGTGCTATGTTCACATTCCATGCCAAAAAAGGAAGAAGATGGACGAAAAAGCTGAAAAGGGGTACCTGGTGGGTTACGACGGCGATGAGAGATATCGTATTTACTTACCAGAGCACAAAGTAGTCGTGTCGAGGGACGTAAAATTTCAAGAGAAATTCAGCAATTGTGAACCAGGCGTCGACCTACCTTTTCAAGATTTTGAATCCAAGGACGTCGTAGAAAATAAGGAAGAAGAAGACGTGAGCCTGCACCAGAGTGAGGATGAAGACAAGAAAGAAGAAGACGCGGACTTGCACAAGAGCGAGGACGAAGACACACTTCAGGAGCAAGACTTGAAAGAAGACCCAGCCGAAACAGGAAGCGAAAGCAGTTACGAAACCGGAGTAGAAACAAGCTTTGACGAAGAAGAAAACAACAAGAGAAAAATGCAATCAATGCGGTTGAGGGATCGTTCGAAGTTGAAGAGACCGGAGCATCTGGATGAATACGTAGCAGCAGCCGAGAATTTTGTGCTGGAGGGTCCAGATTCCTTCCATAAAGCCATCAACAGCAACGTCGAGTGGAAAAAGGCAATGGACAGGGAAATTGATTCCTTACATCAGAATGAAACTTGGGACTTGACAAGACTCTCCAGAGGATCGAAAGCACTTCCGTGCAAGTGGGTCTATCGAGTCAAAACCCACCCCGACGGAAGTATCGACAAATACAAAGCTCGCTTGGTTATCACAGGATTCGCCCAGAGACGAAGGTTTGATTACGACCAAACTTTTAGCTCTGTCGCAAGAATGGAAACAATCCGCTCAGTGTTGAGCGTTGCAGCCAAAAATAATATGTTTTTGGTCCAGTTTGACGTCTCGACAGCTTTTCTATACGGTGAATTGGACGACAGGGAGATTTACATGCAACAACCTGAGGGATACGAGCAAGGACAGGGGCTTGTTTGCAGATTGAAGAAGAGTCTCTACGGGCTTAAGCAAGGTCCGAGATGTTGGCAAGAACGCTTCGGAGGTTTCCTGCGGAAACACAATTTCAAAGTCTGCGAGGCAGATCCATGTCTCTACATCAGGGAAAGAAATGGCAAAAAGATTCTACTCGTTGTTTACGTAGATGACGGACTCTCCGCAACAACAGATACGCAAGATTTGGAAGAATTTTTGGACGAGCTAAAATCAGAGTTCAAAATTGTCTCAAGCAAGGCTGAGTGCTTCTTGGGACTTGAAATCAAGAAACAAGAAAATGGACTAAAAATTAGTCAACAAGGGTATGCCACAAGGATTTTGGAGCGATTCAGATTCACGGATTGCAAAGCTGTTTCAACCCCACTTCTCAAGAATTTGGAAATTACGACAGCAGGGAAAGAATCAGAGATGACTGCGTTCCCTTATCGCCAAGCCATCGGAGCTCTCATGTACCTCATGCTTGGAACT
Organism: Drosophila eugracilis; assembly: GCF_018153835.1. NCBI lineage: Eukaryota > Metazoa > Arthropoda > Insecta > Diptera > Drosophilidae > Drosophila > Drosophila eugracilis. The sequence goes on along the minus strand of NW_024573786.1, from coordinate 16,998 downwards.
AGGCCAGACTTGGCTTTCGGCATCGGATTTCTTTCAAGAACGCTTGAAAATCCTGCAAAAGAAAACATTGTTCAAGTGAAGAGGGTTTTCCGTTACATTTCCGGTACAATCAACGTTGGGATAGTCTATCGGAAACAGAAGAAGGGAATGCTCGAATGCTACAGCGATGCTGACTTTGGTGGCTGTACTAAGACCGGAAGATCTACATCAGGGATCATCATCATGTTTGCTTCAGGAGCCATATCATGGAAAAGTCAAAGGCAGGCTATGGTGGCCATTTCTACTACTGAGGCTGAGATCGTAGCAGCAAATGAAGCTGCAAAAGAAATAATTTGGCTAAAGAGATTGTTCCAGGAAATCGACAGATTGGACCGAGCCCCGATTCTCCAGGTCGATAATGCTGCTGCCATGAGACTGGCCCAAAACCCCGAATTCCATCGCAGGACCAAGCACATAGCCAACAAGCATTTCTTTATCAGGGAAAGAATTGCTGAGGGAGAATTTGGGATCGAACAAATCCCGACTGAGGAACAACTCGCTGATATGATGACGAAGCCGATCCTCAATACTCGTCTCCGGATTCTTTGCAACAGGATTGGACTCTTCTGAAGGAGAAAAAACACCATTTATTTTTACTTTATATAGTCATAAGTCATTAGTTTAGAATTTTGAATTCTCACAAGGGAAAGTGTTGAAGATAAATGTTTCTAATTCAAAATTAACCGCCAAGTCAGAGGGCCCTTGAAATATCATATCGATAGTACGATAGTATCGAATTATAAACACATAACTAATCATAACCTAAAAAGCTGTTGAAGAGGGTGAATAAACACGCAGTTGAGTTTTCAATAAATATTGTTTATTTACTTGCCTAAATAACAAATAAATAAAAGTTATAATACTTATTTCCCGCTGGCCGTTGGTGCACGAGCGAGAGACCACACCAAGCCCAATGGGCAAAGTCGAACACAACGATTACACTTTCGTTCGGGTGATAAATTAGTCAAACTGGCGGGCGATGTCTAAAAATAGATTGTGTGCAGATAACCACCACAGAAAAAGTTCGAGATCACTCTCTGGTTACTGATTAGGAGCTTAACACGACCGTACGAAACCAGTGCATGTGCAGGACTGTAACCCAACTAAAAAACCATTTATATTCCACTCATGAAATTCTGCCTATGTAGTCTAGTGCTTAAGTTTAACTTAGTTCTTATAAGCATTTTAAATGACGTTTAGAAGACTGAGCCAATAAATGGAATATGAATATAATAAAATAGTTAAATGTGTAAATCATTTTTAGTTTGACATTAAAATTTGTTAATATATAACATTATTAAATAAAATTCACGGCCCTGGACTCACAAAATTTTATCTTAGCCCTCACAATCTTAACGATGTGTCTGGAGCTCAGTTATTCTTCTGACGGCATAGAATCGTGATTTATTGGGTCAGACGAGAAAAATATTAATGTGCCCAGAATAGATACCCGAGCAACTGACTTGAACACTGTTTCTTATTTAATTCTTTTCCCCCGCCTTTCCTATTTTAGTTTATGTGTCTGCGCAACCTTTACTTAGATCTGATAAGCATTTTACAACAATTTAGAAGACTGAACCAATAACTGGTAAATAAAATGAAAAATAAAATGTAAATCGTATTTAGTTTATCATTCAATTTTCTAAATATGTAACTTTCAAAAAAAAAACTACGGCACTGAGCCCACCCAACTTTACTTTATGTGACAAGCACCAAAATGACTTTAAAAGGCTCAATTCTACTAAAATAGATATTGTAAATAATTTTATATTACTTACATGCCACGTAGTTTCTAAAGATCTCGTTAATAGATAGTTTAGTTTAAATAATTCTCCATCCCAACCCCAATAATAAGGTGTGAGCTCTAGAAAAATTACCAAAAATATATACATTATCTGTTTTATTGGGTACACAAATTTATTTTGTTGATTGTTCAAAGCAGCAGTAACAAAGTTGTTAAGTTTTCAAATGACATTGGCTATTGTTTGGTTTGATACATTTTTGAAACCAAAGGTTATCTAAAAAGTTGGTCACGGAGACTTCTATTATATTCGCCTAGTTTTGTAAGCAGAGCATGCCTTCCTGTAAGTTAAGGGGTAATAGTAGCTCGAACCCTTCCCTGGTGGTTATTGGGTCAATGGAGCTAAGACTTCGAGCTCTCGGTAGGTGCGCCTTCGTCCCCGCCGGCCACATGACATAACTCACCGGACCTTGACACCCCGGTTTCGATTAAATACAGCCTCAAAAAAAAATAGAATTACACTGGCTAGGAAAATTTTTTCCCTTGAGACAATTTTTTATTTTAATTTTGCATAAATAATAAATAGCAATTGTGACCGGTGCGTGTGGCCTAGAATAAAGGCATATTAAAAATGAATAAAGATTAAATCAAATTTTTGGAGTTTTAAATGAATATTTAAATGAATATTTTTGAAGTAAAATTTTTTTAAAGTGAAAAAACTATTTGAATATTAATTCTTCTAAATAAAATATTTTTATATTTAATTTTATATTTTATTTTTTGTTTGCTAGGATAATTTTAGTCGAATTAGAATATTCGGCCTTTCAGTGAATGTGAAGTGTCAACCACCTAGCTTAGTCTTGATGGATTTCGGGGCCCGGGAGAAGTGATGGGACGAAGTTAGCGCAAGCCTTAGTCCAGAACAGGTACAGGTTGTGGGTGGTTGCATATTGAACGCAGCCCACATGGAAGGCTGCGTTAGCCCAACAAGAACAAAGACTTAGGGCCGAGTTTCAAGCACAGAATAGCGCAGTTAATCACCAGCTTCAAGAGCTGAGTGTAGAGACGCCGTAAGTCGAGGCTTTCCAGAGAATAAGTAAGAGCCCAACGGCAATACTGTGCGACATACCGTTACATATAGTCAAGTCAGTTCCTGAGTTTAACGGGGTACAAGATGAGTATGTAGCATGGCGTCAGTCAGGGAAGCACTGCGCACTATCAGGCACTGACAATTTTAAAGAGTAAGATCAGGGGATCAGCAAGACCCTTGCTAGTATCGCACAACACCGTCCTTAATCTTGACGTCATTTTGGCTAGGTTAGACTGCTCTTATGCAGATAAGACTTCGTTGCGGCTGTTATGTTCGAGGTTAAGTTGAGGTCAGTCAAAGTCGGAATTCATCCTCTCGACTAACTCTAACCGCACATGCAAATCACTTTCATCGAACTTGGCAACTTTTCGTCATTTAGGTTTTTAGCTGTTTTTAACGCCTGAAGTTGACGTTCCAAGGAGCCTGTCATTGCCCTATAAAAGTCTTCGTTTTCTCTCTCTCTTTTATTTGCTTCCGACATTACGAAATTAATTTCTGAAAGAGTATACAACAGTCACTACGCGAACTTTCCGATGCACTTGACTAACGGCGATGAAAGCGAGACGAGTAGCGGGTAGAACGGAACCGAAAAACGAAAAACATCCGCTTAGCAACCGAAATTATGCAAGGCTCGAAATGTACAGCAGCCGATGCTGACTGCAGCTTTGGTTTGCAGGTATAAGCGAATACCGTACACACGATGCTAATTGAGTTTTTTGACCTTCACACCGAATTGTGTGAAAGGCGCTTGGAATTATTAATATTAATAAATAAATAAATGATAATAATAAATAAATTTCTTAACTTTCACATGCGAATGAATTATACAAAAATTGCGGTGCCGTGAACGGTGCGACAAAAAAATGACGACATTTTTTTTCTATGATTTCATCGAGACCGAAATATAATAGGGCGACCCAGTAATCGGCGACTCTCGAGCGCTTATCCCGGCCTATAAAGTCGAAGTCGATTAAGCCGTATCCGTCTGTCCGTATAAATGCTAAGATCTCAGGAACTATAATAGATAAAGAGTTGCGATTTAGCAGGCAGATTCGTTAGGTCCCTACGCAGTAGAAGTTTGTTACAGCATCCTGCCACACCCACTCTAAAGCCCACAAGGAACTATTAGAGCTAAAAAGTTAAGATTAAGTATATATTATCTTAAGATGACATCGCATCTTATGGTGGTACCATTATCCGGCCAGACCCATTCTTACGCCCACCAAGCTCGAAAGACGGTTTTCGCATTTTTAGAAAAGCTGATATCTAAGCATGTAGGTTTTTTTCCCCATCTATCTTCGCCCACAAGACCCGGAAACCCAAAAATGAAAAATAAGAGCAAAAAATTTCAAGATGCTTTCTCTGACAATAGGTGGCGCTTTGTAAATTTGGACAAGCAAAATGAATTTATTAAAATTGTAAAAAACTGTTACTGAAAAACGTTTCCGACCCTATAAAGTATACATATATATTATAAATCGGTATCAATAGCGAGGACGATTGAGCGATGTCCGTCTGTCCGTTCGTCCGTATGAACGCTGAGATCTCAGGAACTATAAGACAGATGAGGTTGAGATTAAGCATGAAGATTCTTGAGATCCATACGCAGCGCTAGTTTATATCCTGCCGCACCTACTCTAACGCCCACAAATCACGAAAAACAAAAATCGCTGAAATCTCAAAAACTATTAGAGCTAAAAAGATGAAATTCAGTATGTAAGTTAATTTCCAAATAATTAAAACTTAAAAAATTGGATTAAGATGTCGATATTCGAGATACGAATCGGAATTGTCCTACTCTACGTAGCGATCCCTATTTAAATCTGTGGGTTGAGGCAGCGACGTTGGCTTCGGCGGCAGCGGCGCTGGCAGCGGCGTTGGTAGCGTTGACAAATTTGCTTGGTTGCAGAATCTGCAGGGTCTGCAGAATTCGTATTCCGTACTTAGTTGCGGCTGACCGGGTGCTCGTGTTTATGGTATTTAACTTTATGTTATTGAACTTTATGTTATTGAACTTTATATTATTGAACTTTATGTTATTGAACTATTTATTTATGTTATTGAACTTGGGCTGCAACTTTGTGCTTGACAATGTTGCAATATTTTCGGAGAAAAATATGCGGAAATATTGCTGTTGTTAACTCTCCCTCCTCAAAATCCTTCTTGTCCTCAAAAGGGGTTAGAAATATTGAGTGTTATTTAATTCAGTGTTGGTCTTGTTATTTAGAACTTTTGGAAGTGTTTCCTGAACTTGTAAACAAGAACAATGACACATGCTAAAGTTATAATTGTGATTCGGTTTAGGGTCGTATCGCTTTCTAATATTTGTAGGTGTCTCTTATTTTTTATGTGTAGGGCTTTTAAGGCTTCTAAGGACAGAATTTGTAGACGCTCGGCTTCTATTGGTGTTATCTGGATTCGTGGTATTTCAGATCTTGTTATTGTTGAAGGTTGAATTATGAAGGTTGCGAGTAGTGTTGTCTGCTATTACATTTCCGTCAAAGTCGTTGAGAAGTATAACGCCATCTTCTAGTTCTTCTATTGTCTCTGTGTGGTCCGAGCTACTATAGTCACACAGCGATTCCTTTCCCTGAACTAATTTAGAAATACATTTCGATTCGCTTAGGTCTATTGTGTTTTCTTGCTTACAAATTTTTATGAGGTTGGATGTTTTACAATTTTTGGGTAAGGCTAATATTTTATTGTTTGATACAAACATTTCGTTAATATCTAAATGTACTACTGATTGGTTCTTAACAGGTTTAATTACAAGATTTTCGTAGTTGCATGATTCAAGTTCAGGAATTTTGATCATGTAAATTCTAACATTTCTTCAACGGAAAAGGAGGAGATATTATTTCTTTGGAAAATCTTGTTTATTTCAATTAACTCGAATTCATTTAATAATAGGGTATTTATTACGTTAATTTTGGCCCATTGTATTGCGAATTTAATGTTTCCTATTTCTTCTTTTATTAGTCTAACTTGATTTTGTTAATTTGATGCAATTTCATTACTAAAACGATTGTCATTCTGAATAGTGTTTGCTAACATATTCGAAATTGTGGTTAAGTTATTAATTCTGTCCTGAAGTTGGTAATTAATTATTATTTGCTCATTGTTATTTATTGCTAGGTTGTTTCAACTTTCTTCTATCATTACTAAATTTTCATGATCTGGACTACCTGCGATGTATTTCCATGCTGAGCCGATCATATTTATTGATCTGGCTTGGCGTTTTTTTGGTTCTATTGTAAGTGTACTATGTGCTGTAAGTGATTGTATTATTTCGTGTGTTAGAGTATGGTAGTGATAGCTATTTTTAATCTGGCTTGTGTGTGTTCTCTTATTTGAAGTAGTTGATTTTCGAGGTGGATTAGATTATTTAATGGATAAGTTTTATTGATGATATTTGTAGTTTCCCTATTCCTTTGTAGATTGTTATAGTATTAGCGTCAGTATAGTTTGTTATGTCGGTGGTCGCGGTTACCAATGGTAATAATATTGGTTGGAACACCATCCTGTAATAAAAAAAATTTCCATTAAACATCGCTTTTTTTTAGGGTTATGGGCCGATCCCTCACGAACGGACTGATAACCCCAAGCGGACAATATCTTTAGAGTTATGGGTAATGGATTTTTTTTTAATTTCGGACAAAGATGGACAAAAAATTTCCCTATGGAGTGTTGGACCTAATCTCCTTTAATATTATTTTTGTGAACAATCCTTCCCGCTTCAGTATCTACGGTTGTATTTCTATTTTCTTTGACAATTCATTTTTTAAAGCGTGGAGATAGTTTTGATCCTAATCTTGTATTTTGTTTAACAAAAAGTTCTTGCCCTGGTAAATAAGTTTTTATTTGTTTTTTTTTTTTTGTTGTGGTTTTCGAGGTCAATTTTTTGTTTTTGTTCGAGGTTTTCTATATTATCGCGTCTGCTTTTTTCATATAGTTCTGGATCAGTAGTAACGTTTCTTCCAAAAAATATTTCTAACGGTCGTTTTTTTGTAACGGAGTGGATTGTGTAATTATATTCGTAAACGGCTCTATTTAATAGTTCTTCAAAAGTATTGTAAATTTGTTTTGTCTTAATGCATCGCATTATTTCAGAAAGAGTGGAATGAAACCTTATCTGAAGTTAACTGAACTTTTATAAGGTGGGGCTCGAAAAATGGTAATATTTAATTGATCTTTCATCATAAAATTAATGGTTGCTGAGTTAAAAGATTTTTCATTATCCATTACAACGTATTTCGGTACACCGTAGTAAAATAGAATATCGTGCAGCTGTTTTTTAATGTCTTCTGTTGATTTAGATTTGATAATTTTTGCCTGTGCTAATTTTGAAAATTTGTATATTGCGGTCAAAACTAATATTCTTTCTGTGGAAAAAATGTCAATGTGAATTACATGTCCTGGGACAGGAATTGGAGTTTCTGTAATTTCTGGGTTAGTTGGGTGTCTTTTTTTCTTCTTTACACACTTTGCATTGTTTAACTAAATTTGTTACTTTTTGTTTCATTTTAGAAAAGTAATATTTTTCTGCAAGCTGAATTTTATTTTCTTCTGCATTTCTGTGGGCTCTGTTATGGGTTTCTAATATGATTTCTTCTTGGTCACTTTCGTTTGTTACGTCTTCTACTTTATTCTGTGTGAACCTGATTTTAAAAGATCTAAAATGTTCCGGATAAATTCTTTGTATTTCTCCCATTATTTCTTCCGTTGTAAATATTTTACTTATGACTGAAGGATTTAGATATTTTTTTAGTAATTCTATAAGAGTGTTTTTTGGAAGGTTTGGTTGAGTGATAATGTGCCGATGAAATGTTGGGAATGGAATAGTGAATTTATAGTTAGGGTGATTTTCTTTATGAATGAATATTTGATTTTTAAATGCATTTATGGGTGCTTCTACGTTGTAAATAAGTTTGTGCCCTGAACTCTGAGCGCTATGTTGTGTTATGGTTCGGAATTAAATTCGTTGGTTTGTGGGATTCCGGATAAGGCATCAGCCACTACGTTTTTTTTTCCGGGTTTGTAATGTAATTATTTTTGTATTCGTCAAGTTATGATTTCCATCTCTTTATTGCGATTCCTCCTTTCCAGTTACAATCGTGTGTAAGTGGTTCGTGATCGGTGTAAATTTTAGCTTTGGTTCCACCGTAAGGGTATCCTATAAGCGATTTTACTGCCCAAGAGATGCCTAACATTTCTTTTTTAGCTGTTTCGTAGTTTTCTTCTGTTTGTGATAGGGTTCTGGATATGAATTGGTCTGTCCTTTTGTGAAAGTACTATTGTCCTATTACGTGGTCGGAAGCGTCTGTTGTTAGTACGAATTTCTCATTAAAGTTAGGGTATTGTAATATTACGTCCTTTGATATTAGGGTGCTTTTAAGTTTATCAAAAGCTTGCATAGCTTCATCGTTGAGGTGAATGGTTTTCCTCGATGAAGCCTTTTTTGAAATACGCCCGTCCTCGTCTCTAAGTAAAGTCGTGAGGTGTTTTGCTAGTGTCGCGTATCCCATAATAAGTCTTCTATAATATCCAGACAGTCCAGGGAATGCTCTTAATTTTATTACAGTTTTGGGACAAGGGTAGTTGGCGATCGCTTTTACCTTTTTGGGATTTGTCTCTATTCCTTTATCTGATATTACAAAACCTAAGAATTCAATTTTATTTTTATAGAACTCGCACTTGTCTAATTGGCATTTGATATTGGCATTATTTAAGGTCTCAAATAATTTTTCTAAGTTTTTGGAATGGGTTTCAGCGTCCGGACTGAATACAATTATATCGTCGATATAAATGTAACAGATATTACCTATGTATTCCTTAAGAATGTCGTCTAATGCTCTTTGAAATATGGATGTCGCGTTTTTTAGCCCAAATGGAAGTCTAGTGAACTCATATTTTCCGTTGTTCACGGAAAAGGCAGTTTTTTCCACATCACTTTCTTTTAAAGGAATTTTATGGAACCCGCTCTTGAGATCTAACACAGAAAACATTTTATTATTCCTAATTGTGCTAAAACTCCATTAATATCTGGTATGGGGTATATGTCTGATATTATTACACTATTTAATTTCCTGTAGTCTATTACCATTCTGTAGTTTTTTATGTTGGAACTATCTGGTTTTTTTGGAACTATCCAGACTGGTGAGTTGTAAGGTGATCTTGAGGGTCGTATTATATTGTTTTCTAAAAGTTCTTCTATCTGTCGGTCTATTTCGTCTTTAAGTGCCATAGGATATTGGTAATATTTTGAGTAAACTGGAGTGTCAGTGCTTGTACGAATTTCAGCTTTCACATTTGTGGTGTAGGTCAGTTTTTCGTCGGGTTCAGCAAAGAGTTTTGGGTATTTTCGGAGGAGTTCTATTTTTTGTGTCTTTTTAAGATGGTCTGTCCGAGGAAAAATTAGGTTGACTGTTTCTATTTTTTCTTCTTTTATAGCTATGACTCTGCCGGATTTTAATGACATGGTTTTATTGTTGGTATCGATTATTGCTCCTAACTCATTTAAACTGTCATTTGCCAATATATATATATTTGAACCGGTATCAATAAGAATTTTAAGTGTTTCTCCACTTCTCAATTTACTTTCAATATATGGTAATGAGGAGTTGGTTATTCTAAAAAATTAGCGTATGTGTAGTCATATGGGTATTCCTGGTCTGCCTGCTCTATTGTGTCACAATAATTGGAAAGAGTTTCATGGTATTCAGTCGGGGTTTCCTCTTGAGTTTTTAGAGTTTGGTCGTAATCTTCGAGTGATGGTGATTCTTCTTTTACTTCCGAGGAAGTACCCGTATCTGATTAAATATTAAAATTCCCAAATTTTTTTGCTGTCTAGTTAATTGGATTTGGTGGTCTTTTGCCAGTGTCAAAGCGTCCTGGTTTATTCATATAATTTATAGGTTTGGTATGTAGAGTCCTGTCTATGTCCATTGGTTCAGTTCGTGGTTGTGGCTTTGCGGCCAAAGGTCGAGGGGTTGGTTGGCTTCCTGAAGGCCGGGAGGTCGCCACGAATTCCGCGTACAAAAGTATCTAAGGCTTTGTCCCTATACATTTTGGTCATCAGTTGTTCTGCTTCAGGTCCTAATTCCATACAGCCAATTTTATTAAGTATCAGGGACAGATGTTTGTAGACCTTTTATACGGTGGGGCTCGAAAAATGGTAATATTTAATTGATCTTTCATTATAAAATTAATGGTTGCTGAGTTAAAAGATTTTTCATTATCCATTACAACGTATGTACGTACGTTGAAACTGATGAAGGTAGTGGTTCAGCAACGAACTTTGCAGCACTTGAAGTCGGTGATGGTGCAGCTGTTGGTGGTGGCGGATACAATGGTATGACCGGACATTGACCCGATAAAGGTGGCACTGGCACGAATAATGGAATCTCTTGCTCCACTGGCACTGTGCTGGAGCCGAATAAATATTTCCTCCCTGATCTACTTGACTTGTGGACACAACTTGTGAAACATTTACTTCCGAACTGGCTGGTGGATTTTCTTCCAAAACAGGTTTGATAACAGGTGGCGGAAATATTGCGGCTTCGATGGATGTAGACATCGATTCTTGTTGAATATTGGACTGCTTGGGTTCCTCTTTTGTGGGTATGTTCTCCACCTCCCAATACTTAGTGACAAGTTTGCCTACGATCCTGACACTCGCGTCGGTTTTCTGGGTCGTAAAAGCTGATACCCGCTCTTGGCTTGAAGTACTAGAAACTGGGCCGGTAAGCACCCAGCCAAAAATAGTTTCCTTACCTAGGAGAGAGCCACAAATGTTTGTGCGCGTGCCGTTCAGCAAAACGGATGGAAGAATATTAGCTCCGATAAGAACGTCTATATGGGAACTCTGAAGACATGTGGGATCTGCCCATTGAAGGTTTGGCAAATCTGTCAGGACATCTTGTGGAATAGAATGTCAGGGTAATCTGCCTGCTAAGTCCCGGCTTAGTAGGAGAACGAATGGCGAAATGGCAAAGCCGTGTTGCAGAAACGGTCTGATTTAAACCCGAAACTCGGGCCGGAATGAGGCGGAATGGCAGCTTAATTTGATTGAACAGGCGTTCCGTAATAAACGTAGCCTCAGAACCCGAGTCCATTAGAGCTCGAGCACTGTAATTCGTGCCTAAGTGGCATATGTCAATAATGGCCGTGCCTAGCAAAACAGCTCTACGACCGGTTGCGAAATAATTCTGCACACCGGGCAGATTTTCTGAACTGTTGGCGGCCCCCTGTACAGCTGGATTTGGTGGACTTACCGAAGAACTATACCCGTCAGTTGGCCCACGGGAATTGGGGTTGCCTTTATGCAGCAACGTATGATGCCGCGCTCGACATGTGAAGCAGCTGTGAGTGCTAGTATATTCCCGTAGCTGGTGGTCTCTCGCGAAACAGTTAAGGCAAAGCTGTTTCTGCTTGATGTAGTTGGTTCGCGCATCGACAGACATCTGGAGAAAACGCTGGCATAAGCGTACGGGATGATTCTCTCTTGCACACAGATCGAAATTCTTTGGTTTTGTGACCACCTTAGCTTCGAAAGAGTTGAGCTTCTGGGAGACGGGTTGACTCTGAGTGCTAGAGCGATTGCTGAGGCTTGGTTTCATATCCTCAATCGCCTCTAGCGTTCGGTATCGGTCACCAAGAAACGTGTTCATCTCATCCCACGTTGGAATGTCAGACTTGGATGAAAGAGACTGCTCCCATAAGGAGAGGGTCAGTTTCGGTAATCTACTGGCGCACAGGAATACCAGGAGACAGTCCCAGTTCTCAGTGGAAATGTCGGAATGAGCTAGAGCGGTCAAACACCCTTGAATTGTGCTCTGAAGATCTTTCAGAGCCTGGCCTGATTGGGAATTGACGGACCCCAAGTTAAAAAGGAGTTTGAGTTGGCTATTTACGAGCAGTCTCTTATTTTCGAAACGGTCTCGAAGCGCTGCCCATGCTGAAGCGTAACCCTCATTTTTCAGAGGGGACTTGGCTACGATTGCCTTAGCCTCGCCGCTAGTTTTAGCGTTGAGATAAAAAAATTTTTCGACCGGTGTCAGCCGAGTATTGTTGACATAAATTGCTGTGAAAAGATCTCTAAATGTTGGCCATTTAGATAATCTCCCTTGGATACTTCAGTGTCGCATGGTGGTAACCGGCACCCAAACGGAACGTAGTTGGACTGTTTGGGTGGAAGGGCGGAGGTTGAATGCTGCTGTGGCTTGATCGATGAGCTCGCTGAGCTGAACAGACAGGTCTTCATACACCGAATAGCAATATTCATATTTTCGATGCAGAGTCGCCGTGCGCCGATGCAGATCTCCTTCGCTCCTTCAGTCGAAATGCTCGACTTTTTCCCAGAGTAAGCGGACTTGTTCTTTACGGACCTTGCAGGTGTGGACGGACGGAGCTGATTGTCCTGGAGTTTCTATGGTCGCTCTGAAATGGCTCATCCGGTCGGACACCGTGATGAACCGCGCGAGGGCTGCAAATGCAATGTCGTCGCTCATTTTTGCCTGATAACGAGTTGTTAGCGACTTTACTGACTTGGTCTGGATTTGTGACCTAACTTGAACAAGAAAAAATGTATTTATTTATTTATTTAATGGATGTGAGCCGACGGCGTGTGCGAAATAGCGCTGCTGGAATAAGTATTATGCCAATGTTAGACAGGCTTGCAGTGTCGAAGGGTTCGTGGAATCAGGTTATTTTGATAATAAATTATATAATATATTATATATTTAATATATAATATAATAGATTGCTGTCGAAATTCTTGTCGGGTGTGCCGTATGAACGAGTGTGATGTGTACGAACATCAGAGACTGTGCATCTGGATTATCTGTGTTTACGTATGGATGTGTGTGTTTGCGGGAACTCGGTGTGTGTGTGTGTGTTTAAATTGTAATTATAACTGATGTGGACTGTATTGTAAATATCGCTTTCGGAATGTTTGTAGGGTATGTATATTATATGTATGATATAATATATTATATATATTTGAAATATAATATAATAGATTGTTGTTGAAATTCTTGTCGGGTGTGCCGTATGAACGATTGTGATGTGACGTACATCAAAGACTGTGCATCTGGATTATCTGTGTTTATGTATGGATGAGTGTGTTTGCGGGAACTCGGAAATATGTTTGTAGGGTATGTATATTATATGTATGCACATATGCCTCTACCGTTGGCAACCGAATAGCGGAATAGCAAATAACGGCCGAAAACGGCGAGGAATATGGCGAAACACACAAAACGGAGTCGGATGGAAAAATTTGCAGAATTGAACGAAGAAGAGTAGAAAATCTCACACTGCCGTCGGAAAACTCAGACTTGGAGTTGACACGGAAGGAAAAAATCTTGCAGCAGTGTGAACGAAATTTAATGTTCGGAACACTGCTGAAAATGTTGGAGTGGGGCGGATTGAATTTTCACACGGCACATATAACTTAATTATTTTCACTTTTATTTACGGTAGTCAACCGTCTTCGTACAGTGTTAAATCAGAATTGCTTAATTCTATGTGGGGAAAAAGCAAGTGCCGCTCGGAGAGCGGAGTGGAGACCCTTAACAGTGCGAGAGAGCGAGATGAGAGCGACTTGGAAGAATTGCTCTCACGACTGTTAAGGCCCCCAGGGCTGGTGGACTGGACTGGACTAGAACTGGTTCGCTTTGGCGTGAACAATAATAAATGTAAGAAATACAGATGTCAATACATTAAACGAACTTAGAGATAGGAAAGTAAACATAGAAAAAGAATTATTTTATTTTGATCGAGATTGCGGCCCGTTGGGGCAAGGACCATTAATAATAGATTGGGTTTATAAAATTTTTTTTTTATTTATTTCACCTAAACCTGTTAAGGTAAAGGATAAAAGGATGTGGCTCGCAACTCAGTTTCCCAATTTGAGAACAGGGTGTATTATCTCTTGCTTTTACGTGGTCGCCGTCCTGGTGTTCCAATAGTTCCAAGTCGTTTTTGATTGGCGTGGACTTTGGTCTTTAGGTGGTGGTAGTTGACGGGATAGACTGTTATCTTTTTATAAACAAGCTTAGGATTAGGGAATTTAATAAGAAAATGAATGATATCGGAAAGGCTGCTTGTCTTTAAATTCGCCAGTGTCGGAGCTATCTAGAATTGCCGGATTTACTATATTTAATTTTGCTAGGGTCAAGCTTATTCGAATTTTTTCCAGATTTGTTATGACAATTATATTTTTTAGCCATAATGATTTCTAAAAGATGTGTTTCTTTATTTGTCTTGAATTTTTTAATTTGGTCTTTATTTGTCTCGAATGTTTTAATTTGTTCATTATTTGTTTCGAATTTTTTTATTAGTTCTTTATTTGTTTCGAATTTTTTAATTTGATTAATTGCACTCGAAAGTTTATTCAAACGTTCTTGGAGGTTGATATTTAATTCTGTGTATCTGCAACAACTTTTAAGGCTTGCCCTAATTAAGTTCATACTCCTAGCGGCCCTATGATGGATTTTTAGGGTGGCTACCAACTTGCGAATGAGTCTGATGTCCGTCGCTATAACCGGTAGTCTTTGGATGTCGGTAAATGTTCTCTTCGCTCCCATCTGGTCAGCAAAGTCCTCGTGGGTCGTCATGTTCGTTGCATGTTGTAGGTATCCGAAAGATTCCCAGACTACAATGTCATGGTCCTCTATGGGGTATAGTTCGCGTTCGTGTAGTCATTCAGTTTTACCGTCGCGTCCATCCCAACAGCCATTAGTGCCCATATTATAATGTATTTTATATGATGTTTTTAATATAGATGAATATACAAAATATGAAAAAGTATAAAATAAAGGGTCGGGAGTTTAGCGAAGGATGGCGTAGATTGTCTTTGTGGACCACCCTCCCTATAATAATTTGCTTCAATAGTTTCCTCCGAACATAGTGGCGAGGACTTGTTATTATTATTCGCTTTTAGAAAAACTTTTTCGCCTACCTGATAGTCAATATCGGTCCTATTCTTGTTTACCTGGTCAAGCGTCTTCTCCTAATTCTACTTCAACTAATTTCTCTATCGAATTTCATGGGCTTTGTGTGAACTATTTCTGTGGGTTTTTTGTTACTGAGTGGATTGAGTTATTGTATTTGTTGGTTGCTAAAAGGATTTATGATATCGTTTAATTGGCATCCAAGTTTTAGGCATTTGGCTATTTCGGGTAGAGTGCTATGAAACCTCTTTGCTTGACCATTTGATGTGCTGTGTAGAGGTGGGGAGTTGGAAATGGTTATATTGAAATGAGTTAAGAAAATTTAAATCTCGGAATTTAGTGATCTTTCATTACCGCAGTAGATTGTTTTTGTTTTCAGAAAGAAATTTATTATGTGAAATAAAAGTGCTTTTATGTCTACTATGGCCTTTGATGCGATGGTTTGTACTATGGCGAATTTTGAGAATTTATCTGTTGAGAAAATATCAATGTGTAGAATTTCCCCCACGAATGAAGGTATAAGAGTTTCTGGGACCATTTGCTTTGATGGGTGGCGCTTGTATTTTGCCATGGAAAAGGTTTTGCAATTTGATGTTGTTTCTGTTGCTAACCGAAGCATTTTTGGGAAAAAATAGTTCCTAAGAGTTTGTTTTACATTTTCTTTTGCTGCTCGGGGAGCCCTGTTGTGTTCCGTTATGAATATTTATTTCTGTTTGGTAGAGTCCTGCACGAAGTTTATCGTGTTCTTGAAGGAAGTGCTAGGGAAGGACTCTACTAGTCGGTGCTGGATAAACGCTAATGTTGGTTGGGTACAATATAATGCGTTTACTACGTCCGCGTTTACAACATCTTGTAATGTTTCCATCATATTTTCCATCAGATTTTCATCTTGCAAGATGAATGTATCCACCGAGAAACTAATTCCGTCTTCGATTATTATTTGGTTTCGGAAGCAGTTTACTGGGTTGTCGGGTGTCTCGATGGTGTATGTCAAGGACTCCTCGCTATGAATGGTGGCTAAGTCCGATTCCTGTACGTCTTCTAAGGTGTTAATGTTTTGGCGAGATAATGCGTCTTTCACGAAACTTTATTTTCCCGGTTTATAAACCAGGTTTGCACCATGATCGTCAATAATCCCTTTCCAACGCTTCGACTTTGCATTGGGATTTTTTCCGGAGACGGCAACGCTAAGTGGTTGATGATCGGTAAAGTTCTGCAACCCTTTTGCTTCGTATTGTGTTGTCAAACGTTTCTCTCTGTTCCTTGGTCATGTTGATATCAATCTTTCTTGATTGATATTTACTTACTTTCCCATTTTCTCCCTTTAGGATGCTTGTTAGGGGTCTTGCGATAGTCGCGAAGTTTTTTTTTGAAGCACCTGTAGTAGCCTGCTAGCCCTAGAAAAGATCTGAGCTCAAAAAGTGTTTTTGGTGATGGAAATTTTTTAATAGCCTTTACCTTTTCAGGTGAAGTTTGTAGTCCCCTTGTGACACTATTGAGGCCAAGTACTCGACGCTCTTTTTAAAGAACTTCTCTTCTTCTTTTCTCTTGGGATACTCTCATACCTGCTTCTAAGGGTTTGGGACTGGGTTTAAACCAGTCCACGCCCTCGACGTGGTCCTCTTTTGTTTTTGACAATATAATAACGTCGTCTACACAAACGTAGCCCCTTGGAAGATGCTTGGGACGTTTTTAAGTCCAAAATCATTGTACAAAATTCGTATTTACCATTATTTATGGAAAAGGCTGCCTTTTCCCTGTACTTTACTGCCAGCTCATCTGGTGGAAGTCTGATTTGAGGTCGAGTGTAGTGAAATACTGTGACTCGCCCATATTCGACAGTATTGTCGAAATTGTAGGGATAGCATATCTATCATCTACTGTTTTCTGATTTAATTTCCTGAAGTCGATAACTAATCGCTTCTTCTTAACCCCATTTTGTTCCATACCTTTCTTAGCTACAACCCAGGTAGGGTTGTTATATGGGGACCTAGATGGCCTTATCACACCGTCCGCTAGAAGTTTTTTAGCCTCTGCATTGACGAATTACGAATTACAACCATGGGGTGTGGGTAGGACTTGGAGTACACCGGTTCCCCTTCAGTTTTTATTGTGCCTATAGTGTTAATATTGAATGTGTGCTTCGTCTGGATCAGCGAAGGCTTTACGATTGT
>NW_024573785.1:0-1965 GCF_018153835.1 Drosophila eugracilis | reverse complement strand
CAGCAACCACCTACCTATATATGTTTTGGACACGCCTTCGACTGAAAACGTCATTTTCATCCTAAGGTTTCATCATATTATGGATTTTTCTATTTTTTCCATATAATGTATATATTTTTGTATTATTTCCATAAATTGTATTTCTATAAGTTATATCAGTATATAACCTTATTATATTTATATGTATTATACATAATTTCTTAATATTTTTGACATAACATAAATTTAGTCAATATATCTGGTCCAATGACCACTTCCTGCCATATGTTCTAAATATAAGATATATTTTCTTATTATTTCATATAAATGTGTATATATAAGTCATATGTATATAAATTATTATATTTATATGAATAATGTTAAATATCTTATTGTTAGGATAACAACATAAGAAGTTTTGGACAGCAGCAACTGCGCCTATGTTTATATGTTATTTTCCTATATAATACTAGAAATATTATGTATAGGTTTTCTTATATATGTATATAAATGTATATTATATATATAATATACATAATAATTATAGGTACACTTTTGTGTGAAAACCTTCTTAATAATCCATTCATTTATTATTATACCACTTGTATAATTTCTTTCTTTATTTATAGAAGTGTTTTTATTAGAAAGCGTCTAGTAATAAGATGACGTTTCATTTGGTTACCATTATGGGGGACTATTGGACACCTATAGATTCCCATATTACTTAATAATCTCTTTATGAGACTTGTACTTATATAATTTCTTTATTTATATAGAAATGTTTTTATTACGTCACTAATAAAATGACGTTTCAGTTGGCTACCCATTATGGGGACTATTGGACACCCTATAGATTCCCATATTATTAACTTAGTCTCTTTATGAGACTTGTACTTATATAATTTCTTTATTTATATAGAGTGCTTTTATTACGGCGTCACTAATAAGATGACGTTTCATTTTGGCTACCATTATGGGGACTATTGGACACCTATAGACTCCCATATTATTAACTTAGTCTCTTTTATGAGACTTGAACTTATATAATTTCTTTATTTTATGTAGAAGTGCTTTTATTACGGCGTCACTAATAAGATGACGTTTCATTTGGCTACCATTATGGGGACTATTGGACACCTATAGACTCCCATATTATTAACTTAGTCTCTTTATGAGACTTGTACTTATATAATTTCTTTATTTATATAGGAGTGCTTTTATTACGGCGTCACTAATAAGATGACGTTTCATTTAGCTACCATTATGGGGACTATTGGACACCTATAGATTCCCATATTATTAACTTAGTCTCTTTATGAGACTTGTACTTATATAATTTCTTTATTTATGTAGAAGTGGTTTTATTACGGCGTCACTAATAAGATGACGTTTCATTTGGCTACCATTATGGGGACTATTGGACACATATAGACTCCCATATTATTAACTTAGTCTCTTTATGAGACTTGTACTTGTTAATTTCTTTTTTTATATATCTTCTTTTATACATCTCTTATTAATGGAACCTTCATTTCGCTGCCTTCATCAAAATGGGAACTATTGGTTTATGCTTATGGAGCTCCCATTGCCAATGAGAGCAAGCTGATTCTATACAAATTATATATACTTTAAAATATTCTTTATTATCGTAATAATTATATATCAAAAAATATATATAATTTATATGTACCACTTATACATGCTTATATACATAAAGCTTGTTTTATTTATAGCATTAATATATATTAAATATAATAATATTATAAACCAATGTCAATATACATATATTTTTAAATAGATGATATAGATGAGAAATCCATCCATCCATATCATCTAATCGAATCATCAAGCAAAAGGATAAGCTTCAGTGGATCATTATGGCGGCTGCTCAATACTTACTGACACCTTGCCTGTTACAAAGAAGTCGTTTAATTGGATTCTAGGCTTTGTCGTTAACGGTAAATAATGTTTTTATATGCTTAGCTT
>NW_024573784.1:0-3051 GCF_018153835.1 Drosophila eugracilis | reverse complement strand
GAGAGATCAATCTTTCTCTATCTTTGGTTCTTTTATATTAATGGAATTTTTGCTAGTAAAACATATCAAGCCATTGTTATTTCACAATGATATGCTAAATAAAAAGTTGTTATAGTTTTTGTTTATATTTAGTAATGTGAAAATGCCCAATTAATATCTTGTTAATATTTTTCTCTCTGTTGGTTCCATGGAAATTTGTTGCGCGAGCGGCAAAGTTTTGTTTTTGTTTGCAATTTTCATCAAGGTCAAACCGGCTGTTCATTATCGCTGTGGTTGTCGTTGTTTCTGTGGTTGAATGGGGAACTTTCACCCACCCCCACCAACTGAAGTCATAGGGGGAAAATGAGCAACTGGAAGCTCGAGAAATTCCACCCAAAGTAATCAGACTTTTGTCATAATGGATTCCTTTGAGTCAGTCAACGTTTTGACTATCAACTAACTGCCCATAACTAAGGAATTTTCACATCGAGGGTGTTATAATGGAAATTCAGCAACAGCTGCACCATGAGAACATTACGTATACGCAGGGTGAGCCATGGGACCACAGTCAGCTGGCTAATTGACGGCAGCAAATGAATTAGTGAGAATCCAAACCAAGAGACAGAGAGAGAAAGGGAGAGGGCTATGCATACAGAAAGAGATGAGATATAGAACATTAGGCTGGAACGATCGGTGACTGCAAACAGAGAACTGCAAACTGAGAAACCGAGAATCTCGGCCTGAGATAGCGGTGACTTTTCCAAAGTCGTGAGCGGAGAAAAACTGGCCACATATCCGTGGGATTGAAGGTGATTTGCTGGATGCTTTGCTCGAAAAGCTCTCGAATGATATTGTTTTATTTATTTATATAATGGTTGGACCTGCAAGCTTTCCGAGATATCCAGTATTTATCTTTCGACTATTTCGTAATGTGCCCTATCGCTCCTTATTGATATTAATTAGTCGGGCACTTCCTCATTCGGTCAGCGTTCATATCAGATCAATAGTTAATTAGTTTCCTGAACGGAACGTTACCTCATCCTTATCTGGCATATTCACTTAGACGTATGAACACAGTCGAAAAGTCTCTTGGATCTTTGGATCGAACTTTAGGCACGTTCGCGTTATCTGGTTTCTTAGACACTTATCTTAAGCGATGGCTTAACCGTTAATTTAACCTTTGGATTAATGTTTAGTTTTATAATCCTTAACCCCTTGATTGATTGTCACTCGCGCGTTGTTTTAATGCTTTAATACTTCAAGGAGTTTTAAGCTTGTTTTATCCAAAAAATATGTATTAATAACCGGATATGCTCGTATTTATTGCCAACTCGTGATTTTTTCTAGGGGTCGCGCGCGAGTTTCTCAATCTG
Organism: Drosophila eugracilis; assembly: GCF_018153835.1. NCBI lineage: Eukaryota > Metazoa > Arthropoda > Insecta > Diptera > Drosophilidae > Drosophila > Drosophila eugracilis. Next base: position 1,699 of record NW_024573784.1, on the reverse strand, counting down.
TCATCCGCTGGCGACGCGCTGCTTTTCCATTCTGAACTGTCGGAATTATAGAATCGAGAGCTTTCCCGCTTTCAGTAACTTTTGCCACCGAGAGAGAGCCGCAAAAAAAATAATAAATATAAAGAGAGCCCGTCGGCGATTGCATTTCAGATTCATATTAATTTTGATTCTCATTTCAGTTTGTTTATTGTTTTCTACCGGGACGTGCTCTTTTTCTTGGCACTGCACTTTCGCAATAAACAATCCTATCACTGCAACTATCTACTGTAAGACCCATAAGATGGGGTCTAATCAGGGTGGTGTGATGTGGGCTAAAAGGGGGCGTTTCTATAAGCCTAAGCAGAAACTCATTTGATAATAGAAAACTGCAGTGCGAATCATGGGTGCAATGTGTTCACGGAAGTAATTTCATTCTAAGTGGCCTCAAGGTGCGAACATTCTCCCTCTATGTCACTTTCTACAATGGCAGTTCAGTTATTAAGGATTTGTTACGTGGAAAATAATAGAATATTTTTTAAATTTTATTATTAAAAGAGACTCTTAATGTAGTTCAAATGCATTCCTTAACTCCATACCTTGTTTATATTTTAAACTTTTATTTGCTCAATTAAACTTAACTATAATTGATGCTATTCAGGTGACCCCAGCTGTTTAATCTCATACATGGCTGGCAAGGTCACAATTTTCGAGCGTGCCAAGTGCCAAGTGGTTGACGATTTCACGTTGTGCAAATTTTCTTAAATTTAGTTGCATTCATTCACAGCTGCTCGGGTTTCTCTGTTTACAATGTAAACACGTGCTGGTGAAAATTGCACGCTTAGAAGAGCGAAAGAGAGAACTTTTCAGAGTGTGAGAGAAGCAAAGACGATAGATAGCAGAGGAGACATTGCGTATACGCATCGTTGGCCATCTGCGGAGGGCACGTGAATGAGACGTGTTTTGGGCGGATATAAAAATAGATAGGCGGGCGAGAAAATTGTGTTGTTGTATTAACGTCATTATGCCGAATGAGGAATATCTGCTGCCGCTCAAGAGAATTTTAACAAGGTCGTCCCATCCTTCGAATTCTTTACAGGGGGGAGTGGTTGGAGTTTGTTAAATAAAATGAACAATTACGAGCACCAATCATGAGCAGCAGGCTGCACGAACCGACAGCCTTTTCTGTTATGAAGGTTAGCCAAATGTCAGTTCAGTTTCCCCTCGCCTCGACCGGGGTGTCCTTTTTGTGGCACGACAGGCACCAGCTCGGGGATTCACAAATACAAGCGCCGCAAAAGGACCTCCACTTCCGCCTTGTCACATACAACGAGTTTTCTGCTCTAACAGCCATTTTAAGACCACAACTTTTCTATAGTTTTCGGTTCAAGAGTGATGGATGATAGGTGCCGGAAACGGTGTTATCAATTTGTATCTGTCTACTACGTTACCCTTGCTCTTTTCGATCAATTACAGTAAAAAGTGTCTGCAATTAAGTCCTTGGGGAGGATAACTTGTTATTGTTGAGAGGAAAACACAGTCACGACAATCAAGTTAATTATTCTTGGCAATACTGATTTAGTTAAGAGTATGAAAGAGCATGCTACTCATTAAATCACCCTTTCTTCACTTGTTGAATATCTTTTTGTGTTTTATCATTAAATTTGTAAACAGGAAGGAGCAGAAGGCTTAAAAGGAAATTAAAATGCATTTCAATATTTCT
>NW_024573783.1:0-13059 GCF_018153835.1 Drosophila eugracilis | reverse complement strand
GCGGCAGGCGGCAGGCGGCAGGCGGCAGGCGGCAGGCAGAAGCACGAGGCGGCAGGCGGAGGCGGCAGGCGGCGGGCGGCAGGCTGACAGGCAGCAGGCGGCAAACTGACCCCCAGGCAACAGGCGGGCGGAGCGGCAAAGGCTGACGGGCTGACAGGCGGCGGAGCGGCGGGCGACGGGCGGCGGGCGAGCGGGCTGACGGGCTGACGGGCGACAACGGAGTGACGGAAGCTGACAGGCGGCGGAGCTGAAACGGAAGCGGCAGCGGCAGGCGGCAGGCGGCAAGGCGGCAGGCGGCGGGCGGCAAGGGCGGCGGGCGGCGGGCCCGGCGGCGGGCGGCAGGCGGCAGGCTGCAGAGGCGGCAGGCGGCGGGCGGCAAGAGGCGGCAGGCGGCAGGCGGCAGGCGGCGGGCAGGCGGCAGGCGGCAGGCGGCGGGCGGCAGGCGGCGGCGGCAGGCGGCAGGCGGCGGGCGGCAGGCGGCAGGCGGCAGGCGGCGGGCGGCAGGCGGCGGGCGGCGGGCGGCGGGCTGACGCGGCAGGCTGACGGGCGGCAGGCGGCAGGCGGCGGCTGACAGGCGGCAGGCGGCGCAGGCGGCAGGCAGCGGGCGAGCAGGCGGCGGCAGGCGGCAGGCGGCGGGCGGCAGGCGGACAGGCGGCGGGCTGACAGGCGGCAGGCGGCAGGCTGACAGGCGGCAGGCGACGGGCGGCAGGCGGCAGCGGCAGGCGGCGGAGCGGCAGGCGGCAGGCGGCAGGCGGCAGGCGGCAGGCGGCAAGCAGGCAACAGGCAGACAGGCGGCAGGCGGCAGGCGGCAGGCGGCAGGCGGCAGGCGGCAACAGGCGGCAGGCGGCAGGCGGGCGGACGGGCGGCGGGCGGCAGGCGGCAGACTGGCGGCAGGCGGCAGGCGGCAGGGCGGCGGGCGGCAGGCGGCAGGCGGCAGGCGGCAGGCGGCGGCCCGGCAGGCGGCAGGCGGCAGGCGGCAGGCAGCCAGGCGGCAGGCGGCAGGCGGGCGGGCGGGCAAGCAGGCAAGGCGGGCCCAGGCGGCAGGCGGCAGGCGGCAGGCGGCAGGCGGCAGGCGGCCAGGCGGCAGGCGGCGACAGGCGGCAGGCAGACAGGCGGACGGGCGGCACGGCAGCAGGCACAGGCCAGGCGGCAGGCGGCAGGCGGACAGGCGGCAGGCTGACAGGCTGACAGGCGGCAGGCGGCAGGCGGCAGGCGGCAGGCGACAGGCAACAGGCGGCGGAGCGGCAGACGGACAGGCGGCAGGGCAGGCAGCAGGCTGACGGGCGCTGCAGGCAGACAGGCACCGGCAGGCGGCAGGCGGCAGGCAGCAGGCTGGCAGGCGGCAGGCAGCAGGCTTGGCAGGCGGCAGGCGGCAGGGCGGGCCGGCAGGCGGCGGGCGGCGGGCAGCAGGCGGCAGGCAGCAGGCGGCAGGCGGCAGGCGACAGGGCGGCAGGCGACAGCAGGCGGCAGGCGGCAAGGCGGCAGGCGGCGGGCGGACAGGCGGCAGGCGGCAGGCGGCGGGCGGCAGGCGGGCGGCAGGCGGCAGGCGGCAGGCGGCAGGCGGCAGGCGGCAGGCGGCAGGCGGCAGGCGGCAGGCGGCGGAGCGGCAGGCGGCAGGCGGCAGGCGGCGAGGCGGCAGGCGGCAGGCGGCAGGCGGACAGGCGGCAGGCGGCAGGCGGCAGGCGAACAGGCAGGCTGACGGCAGGCGGCAGGCGGCAGGCGACAGGCGACGCAGGCAGCAGGCGGCAGGCGGCGGGCGGCAGGCGGCAGGCTGACGCGGGCGGCAGGCGGCGGGCGGCAGGCGGCGGGCGGCAGGCGGCAGGCGGCAGGCGGCAGGCGGCAGGCGGCAGGCGGCAGGCGGCAGGCGGCAGGCGGCAGGCGGCAGGCGGCGGGCGGACAGGCGGCAGGCGGCGGGCGGCGGGCTGACCGGCCGGAGGCGACAGGCGGCAGGCGGCAGGCAGCAGGCAACAGGCGGCAGGCAGCAGGCGGCAGGCAACAGAGCGGCAGGCGGCAGGCGAGAGCAGCACGGAGGGGCAACAGGCAGTAACTGACAGGCGGCAAGCGGCAGGCAACAGGCGGCAGGCTGACAGGCAACAGGCAACAGAGCGACAGGCGACAGGCAACAGGCGGCAGGCAGCGGGCGGCGGGCGGCCGGGCAGCAGGCGGCAGGCGGCAGGCGGCAGGCGGGCGGCAGGCGGCGGCAGGCGGCAGGCGGCAGGCGGCAGGCGGCAGGCAGCAGGCGAGGCAGGCAGGCGGCAGGCGGCAGGCGGCAGGCGGCAGGCGGCAGGCGGCAGGCGGCAGGCGGCAGGCGGACAGGCGGCAGACGGCGGGCGGCAGGCGGCAGGCGGCAGGCGGCAGGCGGACAGGCGACGGGCGGCGGGACGGCAGGCGGCGGCAGCGGCAGGGCGGCAGGCGGCGGGCGGCAGGCAGCAGGCGGCAGGCGGCAGGCGGCAGGCGGCGGCAGGCGGCAGGCGGGCAGGCGGCAGGCGGCAGGCGGCGAGGCTGACCGGCGGCAGGGCGGCCACGGGCGGCAGGCGGCAGGCGGCAGGCAGGGCGGCAGGCGGCAGGCGGGCGGCGCAGGCGGCAGGCGGCAGGCGGCGGGCGACAGGCGACAGGCAGCAGGCGGCAGGCGGGCAGGCGGCAGACGGCAGGCGGCAAACAGGCAGCAGAGCGGCAGGCGGCAGGCGGCCAGGCGGCAGGCGGCAGGCGGCCGGAGGCGGCAGGCGGCAGGCGGCAAAGGCGGCAGACTGGCGGCAGGCGGCAGGCCGGCAGGCGGCAGACTGGCAGGCAACGGGCAGCAGGCGGCAGGCGGACAGGCGGCAGGCGGCACACAGGCGGCGAGGCGGACAGGCGGCAGGCCACACGGCGGCAGGCTGGCAGGCGGCAGGCGGCAGGCAACAGGCAGCAGGCGGCGGGCGGCGGCAGGCGGCAGGCGGCAGGCGGCGGGCGGCGGGCGGACAGGCGGCAGGCGGCAGGCGGCGGGCGGCAGGCGGCGGGCGGACGGGCGGCAGGCGGCAGGCGGCAGGCGGACAGGCGGCAGGCGGACAGGCGGCAGGCGGGGCGGCAGGCGGCGGGCCGAGCAGGCGGACAGGCGGCAGGCGGGCGGGCGGCAGGCGGCAGGCGGCAGGCGGCGACAGGCGGCGAGGCGGCAGGCGGCAGGCGGCGGCAGGCGAGCAGGCGGCAGGCGGCGGGCAGCAGGCGGCAGGCGGCAGGCGGCAGGCGGCAGGCGGCAGGCGGCAGGCGGCAGGCGGCAGGCGGCAGGCGGCAGGCGGCAGGCGGCAGGCGGCAGGCGGCAGGGCGGCAACAGGCGGCGGGCAGCAGGCGGCAGGCGGCAGGGCGGACGGGCGGCAGGCGGCAGGCGGCGGGCGGCAGGCGGCAGGCGGCAGGCGGCAGGCGGCAGGCGACGGGCGGCAGGCGGCAGGCTGACGGGCGGCAGGCGGCAGGCGGCAGGCGGCAGGCGGCGGGCGGACAGGCGGCAGGCGGCAGGCGGCGGGCGGCAGGGGCGACAGGCGGCAGGCGGCAGGCGGCAGGCGGCGGCGGCGGGCGGCAGACGGCAGGCGGCGGCGGCAGGCGGCAGGCGGCAGGCGGCAGGCGGCAGGCAGCGGGCGGCAGGCGGACAGGCGACGGGCGGCAGGCGGCAGGCGGCAGGCGGCAGGCGGCAGGCGGCAGGCGGCAGGCGGACGGCAGGCGGCAGGCGGCAGGCGGCGGGCGGCAGGCGGCAGGCGGCAGGCGGCGGGCGGCAGGCGGCAGGCGGCAGGCGGCAGGGCGGCAGGCGGCAGGCGGCAGGCGGCAGGCGGCAGGCGGCAGGCGGCGGGCGGCTGACGGCGGCAGGCGGACAGGCGGCGGGCGGCAGGCGGCGGGCGGCAGGCGGCGGGCGACAGGGGGACGGCGCGGGCGGCAGGCGGCGGGCGGACAGGCGGCAGGCGGCAGGCGGCAGGCGGCAGGCGGCAGGCACGGCGGGCGGCGAGGCAGGCGGCAGGCAGCAGGCGGCAGGCGCGGCAGGCGGCAGGCGGCAGGCGGCGGGCGCAGGCGGCAGGCGGCAGGCGGCAGGCGGCAGGCGGCAGGCGGCGGGCAGACAGGCAAACAGGCGGCAGGCAACAGGCGGCAGGCAGCAGGCAGCAGGCGGCAGGCGGCAGGCGGCAGGCGGCAGGCGGCGGCAGGCGGCGGAGCTGGCGACAGGCGGCGGGCAGGCGGCAGGCGGCCGGCAGGCGGCAGGCTGGCAGGCGGCAGGCGGCAGGCGGACAGGCTGACAGGCGGCAGGCAGCAGACGGCAGGCGGCAGGCGGCAGGCGGCAGGCGGCAGGCCGAAACAGGGCGGACAGGCGAGCAGGCGGCGACAGGCGGCAGGCGGCAGGCGGCAGGCAGCAGGCGGCAGGCGGCGGGCCGGCAGGCGGCAGGCGGCAGGCGGGCACAGGCGGACAGGCGGCAAGCGGCAGGCGGACAGGCGGCCCGGGCGACAGGCGGCAGGCGGCAGGCGGCAGGCGGCAGGCGGCAGGCGGCAAGGCGGCAGGCGGCGGGCGGCGGCAGGCGGCAGGCGGCAGGCGGCAGGCGTGGACACGGCAGGCGGCAGGCCACAGAGCACGACAGCGGAGCTGGCAGGCAGCAGGCGGCAGGCGGCGGGCGGCAGGCGGCAGGCAACAGGCTGACAGGCAACGGCAGGCGGCAGGCGACAGGCAACAGGCGACAGGCGGCAGGCAACCGGCAGACAGGCAACAGGCGGCAGGCGGACAGGCGGCAGGCGGCAGGCCCGGGCAACGACAGGCGGCAGGCGGCAGGCGGCAGGCGGCAGGCGGCAGGCAGGCGCAGGCGGACAGGCGGCAGGCGGCAGGCGGCAGGCGGCAGGCGGCAGGCCGACAGGCAACAGGCGGCGCAGGCGGCAGGCAACAGGCAACAGGCAGCAGGCAGCGGGCGGGCAGGCGGCGGGCGGCAGGCGGCAGGCTGCGACAGGCGGACAGGCGACAGGCGGCAGGCAGCAGGCGGACGGGGCGGCAGGCTGACAGGCGGCAGGCGGCAGGCGGCAGGCGGCGGGCCGGCAGGCTGACGGGCGGCAGGCGGCAGGCAGCGGGCGGCGGGCGGCAGGCGGCAGGCGGCAGGCGGCAGGCCGCAGGCGGCAGGCGGCAGGCGGCGCAGGCGGCAGGCGGACAGGCGGCAGGCGAGACAGGCGGCAGGCGGCAGGCGGCGAGGCGGCAGGCGGCAGGCGGCAGGCGGCCCAGGCGGCGGGCGAGGCGGCAGGCGGCAGGCGGCAGGCGGCAGGCGGCAGGCTGACAGGCGGCAGGCGGCAGGCGGCGGCAGGCAGGCGGCAGGCGGCGGGCGGCAGGCGGCGGCGGCAGGCGGCAGGCGGCAGGCGGCAGGCGGCAGGCGGCAGGCGGCAGGCGGCAGGCGGCGGACAGGCGGCAGGCGGCAGGCGGCAGGCGGCAGGCGGCAGGCAGGCGGCAGGCGGCAGGCGGCAGGCGGCAGGCGGCGGGCGGCAGGCGGCAGGCGGCAGGCGGCAGGCGGCAGGCGGCAGGCGGCAGGCGGCAGGCAGCAGGCGGCAGGCAGCGGGCGCAGGCGGCAGGCGGCAGGCGGCAGGCGGCAGGCGGCGGCAAGCGGCAGGCGGCAGGCAACAGGCGGCAGGCGGCAGGCGACGGCAGGCGGCAGGCGGCAGGCGGCAGGCGGCAGGCAGCAGGCGGCAGGCAGCAGGCGGCAGGCGGCAGGCGGCAGGGCGGCAGGCGGCAGGCGGCAGGCGGCAGGCGGCAGGCAGCAGGCGGCAGGCGGCACGGGCAGGCGGCAGGCGGCAGGCAGACAGGCGGCAGGCGGGCGGCAGGCGGCAGGCGGCAGGCGGCAGGCGGAGCAGGCTGACAGGCAGCAGGCGGCAGGCGGCAGGCGGCAGGCGGACGGGCGACAGGCGACGGCAGGCGGCAGGCTGACAGGCGGCAGGCGAGCGGGCGGCAGGCGGCAGGCGACGGGCGGCCAGGCGGCAGGCGGCAGGCGGCGGCGGCAGGGCGGCGGGCGGCCGGGCGGCGGGCGGCAGGCGGCAGGCGGCTGAGGCGGCAGGCGACGGGCGGCGGGCGGAGGCAGGCGGACAGGCGGCAGGCTGGCAGGCGGCAGGCGGCAGGCGGCAGGCGGACAGGCGGCGGGCGGCAGGCAGGCGGCAGGCGGACAGGCGGCAGGCGGCAGGCGGCAGGCGGCAGGCGGCAGGCGGCGAGCAGGCAACAGGCAACAGGCAACAGGCGGCAGGCGGCAGGCAGCAGGCGGCAGGCGGCAGGCGGCAGGCGGCAGGCAACAGGCGGCAGGCTGGCAACGGGCGCAGGCGGCAGGCGGCAGGCAGCAGGCGGCAGGCGGCAGGCGGCAGGCAGCAGGCGGACAGGCGGCAGGCAGCAGGCGGCAGGCGGCAGGCGGCAGGCGGCGACAGGCGGCAGGCGGCAGGCGGCGGGCGGCAGGCGGCAGGCGGCAGGCGGCAGGCGGCAGGCGGCGGGCGGCAGGCGGACAGGCGGCGGGCGGCAGGCGGCGGCAGGCGGCAGGCTGACAGGCGGCAGGCGGCAGGCGGCAGGCGGCAGGCGACAGGCGACGGGCGGCGCGGGCGGCAGGCGGCAGGCGGCAGGCGGCAGGCGGCAGGGCGGCAGGCGGCGGCAGGCGGCAGGCTGACCAGGCGGCAGGCGGACAGGCAGCAGGCGGCAGGCAGGCAACAGGCGGCAGGCAACGGCAGGCAGGCAGGGCGGCAGGCGGCAACCAGGCGGCAGGCGGCAGGCGGCAGGCGGCAGGCGGCGGCAGGCGGCAGGCAGCAGGCGGCAGGCGGCAGGCGGCAGGCGGCAGGCGGCAGGCGGAGCAGGCGGCAGGCGGCAGGCGGCAGGCGGCAGGCGGCAGGCGGCAGGCGGCAGGCGGCAGGCGGCAGGCGGCAGGCGGCAGGCGGCAGGCGGACAGGCGGCAGGCGGCAGGCGGCAGGCGGCAGGCGGCAGGCGGCAGGCAGGCGGCAGGCGGCGGGCGGCAGGCGGCAGGCGGCAGGCGGCAGGCGGCAGGCAGGCGGCAGGCGGCAGGCGGCAGGCGGCAGGCGGCAGGCGGCAGGCGGCAGGCGGCAGGCGGCAGGCAACGGCGGCAGGCGGCAGGCGGCCGGCGGCAGGCGGCAGGCGGCAGGCAACAGGCGGCAGGCAACAGGGCAACAGGCAGGCAGCAGGCAGGCAGGCGGCGAGGCGGCAGGCGGCAGGCGGCAGGCGGCAGGCGGCAGGCGGCAGGCGGCAGGCGGCAGGCGGCAGGCAGCAGGCGGCAGGCGGCAGGCGGCAGGCAGCAGGCGGCAGGCGGCAGGCGGCAGGCGGCAGGCGGCAGGCGGCAGGCGGCAGGCGGCAGGCGGCAGGCGGCAGGCGGCAGGCGGACAGGCAGCAGGCGGCAGGCAGCAGGCGGCAGGCTGACAGGCGGCAGGCGGCGGCAGGCGGCAGGCAGCAGGCGGCGGCAGGCGGCGGCAGGCGGACAGGCGGCAGGCGACAGGCAACAGGCAGCAGGCGGCAGGCAGGCGGCAGGCGGCAGGCGACGGGCGGCAGGCGGCAGGCGGCCAGGCTGACAGGCGACGCAGGCGGCGGGCGGCAGGCGGCAGGCGGCGGGCGGCAGGCGGCAGGCGGCGGGCGGCAGGCGGCGGGCGGACAGGCGGCAGGCGGCAGGCGGCGAGGCGGCGGGCGGCGGGCGGCGAGGCGGCAGGCGCTGACGGGCGGCAGGCGGCAGGCTGACGGCAGGCGACAGGCGGCGGGCGGCAGGCGGACAGGCGGCGGAGCTGACAGGCGGCAGGCGGCGGGCGGACGGGCGGCCGGGCGGCGGACGCGGCGGGCGGCGGGCGGCCCAGGCGGCAGGCGGCAGGCGGCAGGCGACAGGCGGCAGGCGGCAGGCAGACAGGCGGACGGAGCGGCAGGCGGCGAGGCGGCAGGCGGGCGGGCTGACGGGCGGCAGGCCGGCAGGCGGCAGGCTGACAGGCAGACGGCGACGGGCGGCAGGCGGCCAGGCGGCAGGCGGCAGGCGGCAGGCGGCGGGCGGCCAGGCGGCAGGCGGCAGGCGACGGGCGGCAGGCGGCAGGCTGACGGGCGGCAGGCGGCAGGCGGCAGGCAGGCGGCGAGGCGGCAAGCGGCGGCGACGGCGGCAGGCGGCAGGCTGACGGGCAGGCAACAGGCAACAGGCAGCAGGCAACAGGCGGCAGGCGGACAGGCTGACAGGCAGGCGGCAGGCGGCAGGCGGCAGGCGGCAGGCGGCAGGCGGACGGGCGGCAGGCGGCAGGCGGCAGGCGGCAGGCGGCAGGCGGCAGGCGGCAGGCGGCAGGCGGCGGGCGGCGGGCGGCAGACGGGCAGGCGGCAGGCGGCCCAGGCAGGCGAGCAGGCGGCAGGCGGACAGGCGGCAGGCGACAGGCGGCAGGCAGACAGGCGGCGGGCGGCAGGCGGCAGGCGGCAGGCGGCAGGGCGGCAGGCGGCAGGCGGCAGGCAGCAGGCGGCGGGCGGCAGGCGGCAGGCGACAGGCGGCAGGCGGCAGGCGGCAGGCGACAGGCGGACAGGCGGCAGGCGGCAGGCGGCAGGCGACAGGCGGCAGGCAGCAGGCGGCAGGCGGCAGGCGGCAGGCAACAGGCAGGCAACAGGCAACAGGCGACAGGCGGCAGGCAACAGGCAACAGGCAACAGAACGGCAGGCGGCAACAGGCAGCAGGCAACAGGCAACAGGCAACAGGCAACGGCGGCAACACGGCAACAGGCCCAGCAGGCAGCAGGCAACAGGCCGGCAACAGGCAACGGGCAACAGCAGGCAACAGGCAAGCAGGCAACAGGCAACAGGCAACAGGCAACAGGCGGCGGCAGGCTAGCGGCAGGCGGGCCGGCAACAGGCGGCAGGCAACAGGCCAGGCAGCAGGCAACAGGCAGACAGGCAACAGGCAAAGGCAACAGGCAACAGGCGACAGGCAACAGGCGGCAGGCGGCAGGCGGCGGGCGGCGGGCGGCGGGCTGACAGGCGGCGGGCGGACGGGCTGGCGGCGGGCGGCGGGCGGACGGGCGACAGGCGACGGGGCGACAGGCTGACGGGCGGCAGGCGGCAGGCGGCAGGCGGCAGGCGGCAGGCTGACAGGCTGACAGGCGGACAGGCGGCAGGCGGCAGGCGGCAGGCGGCAGGCGGCAGGCGAAAGGCGGCAGGCGGCGGGCTGACGGGCTGACAGGCGGCAGGCGGCAGGCGGCGGGCGGCAGGCGGCAGGCAGACAGGCGGCGGGCGGCAGGCGGCAGGCGGCAGGCGGCAGGCGGCGGGCGACGGGCGGGCAGGCGGCAGGCGGCAGGCGGCAGGCGACAGGCGACAGGCAGCAGGCGGCAGGCGGGCAGAGCGACGGGCGGCAGGCGGCAGGCGACAGGCGACAGGCAAGGCGGCAGGCGGCAGGCGGCGGGCTGACGGGCGGCAGGCGAGCAGGCGGCAGGCGGACGGGCGGCAGGCGGGCAACGGGCAAACAGGCGGCAGGCGGCAGGCGACAGGCGGCAGGCGACAGGCGGCAGGCGGCGGGCGGCAGGCGAGCGGGCAACAGGCGGCAGGCGGCAGGCGGCAGGCGGCAGGCGGCAGGCTGACAGGCGGACAGGCAACAGGCAACGGAGGCAGGCAACAGGCGACAGGCAGCAGGCGACAGGGCGACGGGCAGGCAGCCACAGGCGGCAGGCGGCAGGCCGGCAGGCGGCAGGCGGCAGGCGGCAGGCGGCAGGCGGCAGGCGGCAGGCGACCGGCAGGCGGCAGGCGGCAGGCGACAGGCGGCAGGCAGCAGGCGGCAGGCGGCGGGCGGCGGGCGGCAGGCGGCGGGCAGGCGGCGGGCGGCAGGCGGCAGGCGGACGGGCGGCAGGCGGCAGGCAGGCAGCGGGCGGGCGACGGCTGAGGCGGCCAGGCGGCAGGCGGCAGGCGGCAGGCGGCAGGCGGCGGCCGGCGGACAGGCGGCAGGCGGCCAGGGCTGACAGGCAGCAGAGCTGACAGGCAGGCAGGCGGCAGGCGGCAGGCGGCAGGCAGCAGGCGGCAGGCGGCAGGCGGCAGGCGGCCAGGCGGCAGGCGGCGGCAGGCGGCCGGCAGGCGGCGGGCGGCAGGCGGACGGGCAGCAGGCGACAGGGCGGCGGGCTGACGGGCGGCAGGCGGCGGGCGACAGGCGACGGCAACGGGCTGACAAGCGGCAGGCGGCGGGCGGCAGGCGGCGGGCGGCAGGCGGACAGGCGCACGCGAGGGCGGCAGGCGGCGGAGGCGGCAGGCGGCAGGCGGCAGGCGGCACGGGCGGCAGGCGGCAGGCGGCAGGCGGCGAGGCGGCGGGCGAGCGGCAGGCGGCAGAGCGGCAGGCAGCAACAAGGCAGCAGGCGGCAGGGAGCGGCAGGCAACAACAACAAACAACAACACAACACCTGGAAGCAACAGGCAACAAACACAACAGCAACAAACAACAAACAACAAACAACAAAGAGCAACAAACAACAAACAGCCAAACAGCAAACTAACAAGCAACAAACAACAGAGCAACAAACAGCAACGCAAACAGGCAACAGGCAACAGGCAACAGGCAACAGGCAACAGGCAACAGGCAACAGGCGGCAGGCAACAGGCTGGCAGGCAACAGGCAACAGGCAACAGGCGGCAGGCCTACAGAGCAGGCAAACGACAGGCAACAAACAACAACGCACCAGGCGACAAACGACAAACAACAAACAACAAGCAACAAACAACAACAACAAACAACAAACAACAAACAACAAACAGCAACAAACAGCAGGCAACGGCAACAGGCGGCAGACGGCAGGCGGCAGGCGGCAGGCGGCAGGCGGCAGGCGGCGGGCGGCAGGCGAGCAGGCGGCAGGCTGACGGGCTGACAGGCGGCAGGCAGCAGGCGGCAGGCAACAGGCGGCAGGCGGCAGGCGACAGGCGGCGGGCGGGCGGACAGGCTGACAGGCAACAGGCAGCAGGCGGCCAGGCGGCAGGCGGGCAGGCAGGCGGCGGGCGGCAGGCGGCAGAGGCGACGCAGGCGGCGGGCGGCAGGCGGCGGCGGCTGACGGGCGGCGGGCGGCAGGCGGCGGGCGGACAGGCGGACGGGGCGGCAGGCGGCGGGCGGCAGGCGGCAGGCGGCGCGGCAGGCGGACGGGCGGCAGGCGGCAGGCGGCGGCGGCAGGCGGCAGGCAACGGGCGGCGGGCTGACAGGCGGCAGGCGGCGGGGGCGGACAGGCGGCAGGCGGCAGGCGACAGGCGGGCAGGCAGCAGGCGGCAGGCAAGGCAGGCGGCAAGCGGGCGGCAGGCGGCAGGCGGCAGGCGGCAGGCGGCAGGCGGCAGGCGGCAGGCGGCAGGCAGCAGGCGGCAGGCGGCAGGCGGCAGGCGACAGGCGACAGGCAACAGGCAACAGGCAACAGGCAACAGGCGGCAGGCGGCAGGCAACAGGCAACGGGCGGCCAAGGCAGCGGGCAACGGGCAACGGGCTGAGGCGGACAGGCGGCAGGCAGCAGGCGGCAGGCGGCAGGCGGCAGGCAGGCAGGCGGCGGGCGGCAGGCGGCAGGCAGCAGGCGGCAGGCGGCAACGGCAGCAGGCAGGCCCGGGCAACAGACAAGGCGGCAACAGGCAACAGGCAACAGGCAACAGGCGGCAGGCGGCAGGCGGCAAAAAAAAAGCAGCAAACAGCTGGCAACAGGCAACAGACAACAGAGCAGCAGGCAACAAACAGCAAGCAACAGGCAACAGGCAACAGGCAACTAGGCAGCAGGCAACAGGCAGCAGGCAACAGGCAGCAGGCAACAGGCAAGCAAACAACAAATTCAACAGCAAAACAACAAACAACAAACAAACAAGCAACAAACAGCAACAAAACAATAAAACAAACAGCAAGCAAGCAACAAACAACAAACCAAACAGCAAACAACAAACAACAAACAACAAACAACAAACAACAAGCAACAAACCAACAGGCAACACAACAAACGGCAGGCGGCAGGCGGCAGGCAGACAGGCAGCAGGCAACAGGCGGCGGGCGGCGGGCGGCAGGCAACTGGCAACCGGGCGGCAGGCGGCAGGCGGCAGGCGACAGGCAGCAGGCAGCAGGCACGGGCTGACGGAGGCAACGGGCAGCAGGCGGCAGGGCAACGGGCAACGGGCCGCCGGGCAACAGGCAACAGGCAGCAGGCAACAGGCAACAGGCGGCAGGCTGCGGGGCAACAGGCAACAGGCAACAGGCGACAGGCAACAGGCAACAGGCGGCAGGCAGGCGGCGGCGACAGGCGGCGGGGCACGGGCGGCAGGCGGCAGGCGGCGGACGAACAAGCAACAAACAGGCAACAAACAGCAAGCAACAGGCGGCAACAAGGCAAGCGGGCAGCAGGCAGACAGGCGGCAAACGGCAGGCAGGCGGCAGGCGACAGGCGGCAGACGGGCGACAGGCGACAGGCGAGCAGGCGGCAAGCAAACGGCAAACAGGCGGCAGGCGACGGGCTGACAGGCGGGCAACGGGCGACAGGCAACAGGCGGCAGGCGGCAGGCAACAGAGCAACAGGCAACAGGCAACAGGCAACCAGGCAGGCAACAGGCAACAGGCAACAGGCAGCAGGCAACAGGCAGCAGGCAACAGGCAACAGGCAACAGGCAACAAGGCAGGCAACAGGCAACAGGCAACAGGCAACGGCAACAGGCAGCTTAGGCAACAGGCAACAGGCAACAAACAGCAGGCTACAGGCAGCAGGCAACAGGCAACAGGCAACAGGCGGCAGGCAACAGGCAACAGGCGGCAGGCAGCAGGCAACAGGCCACAGGCAACAGGCGGCCCAGGCAGCAGGCAAGAGGCAACAGGCCCCGGAAAGGCAGGCGAGCAGGCGGCAGGCGGCAGGCGGCGGGCGGCGGGCGGCAGGCGGCAGGCAGCAGGGGCAGGCGAGGCAGCGGCAGGCCCGGCAGCCGGCGGGCTGACAGACGACGAGGCTGGCGGGCAGCAGGCGGCGGGCCACGACGGGCGGAGGCGGCAGGCGGCGGGCGGCGGGCGGCGAAACGGCAGGCGGCCAAGGCGGCAGGCGGCAGGCGGCAGGCGGCAGGCTGACGGGCTGACCAGGCGGCAGGCTGACAGGCGGCAGGCGGCAGGCGGCAGC
>NW_024573782.1:0-1024 GCF_018153835.1 Drosophila eugracilis | reverse complement strand
GCCGCGACCATAAGATACCCGTTACGGTTTTACAAAATTTTTAAATATTATTTTGCTAGTGGAAATTCACAATGCGCCACCTATTGTCAAGAGGAAGTATGTTGAGAGCCATCCTTATGGTTGACGTCACTGCCCCGTAATGACTATAACCAATTTCATTCTGGCTTGCTTGAAATAATGTTCGGTTTGAAAAGGGTATTTGTTAAATCGATAGATAATTTTTGAAATAAGTTACACAAAGGTCAAACGAAGGCATTCCATAATAATATTATAAGCGCCACAGTTTTCTACGATTGGGGGGCGTTAGAGTGGAAGAGGCCGGATCAACTCCGTGGCAAGTTGCAGAGGCATCTCCTAAATGCGTGCTCCTAAGCAAAATTAAGTAGATCTTATGGTTTTTTGAGATTTTGCATTTTGGGTTTTTCGGGCTTGTGGGCGTTAGAGTGGGCGTGGCGTGATCCGCAAAAAAAGAATTCGCATTGGGAGCGTCATGAGAAACGTACATGCCTAATCCAGACTTTCTATCTCTTATAGTTACCGAGATATCGAGCTTTTCAAAAAAATCGCGAAAACCGTCTTTTGAGCCTTGTGGCAGAATGGGTGGGTGTGTTGGCCGGATAATAGTACCACTTATAGATGCGTCCGTCCTCTAAAGATTATACTTTCTGAATTTCAACTTTCTAACTGCAATAGTTCCTGGGAATTCAGCAATTTTAGTTTCTGCGATTTCTAGGCGTTAGAGTGGGCGTGGCAGGATGCTGTAATAAACTTGCGCTGTCCCCGGGACCTCAAGAGGCTTCGTGCTTAATCTCAACGTTTGTATCTACTATGGTTCCTGAGATCTCGGCGTTCATACGGACGGACGGACGACGGACGAGACGGAACGGTCATGGCTCAATCGACTTCGCTGTTGATCCTGATCAGAATATATATACTTTATAGGGTCGCAAAGCACCTTCTATCTGTTACTTACTATTCAACGAATCTAGTATACCCTTTTACTCTACGAGTAACGGGTATAAAA
>NW_024573781.1:0-792 GCF_018153835.1 Drosophila eugracilis | reverse complement strand
ACAAAGTAAGAAGAAAGGGATAAGCAATAAGCCGAGAATCAGTATCTTCTGGTCTTGGGAAAGTCAAGTAATACTTATTCATAATCAGATTATATCTATTGTAAGAAAAGCTCTCCAAAAAGTAGAAGAGATTGTTTCTTCCATATACCAGAGAACGATAAAGACCAAATGGAGGCAAATATAACAATTACCTGGCCAGACGTCCGATAACGTTGGCTGACATTTTTAAGGAAAGATATCAGTGAAGATTTCTTGAAATCCCGAAAGCCCTAGGAAGTCAGCAAACAGAAGTGCAAGGTGGATACAGAAAGACCACTTTCAAGTGACTGTGCCTACTAGGGGCTGTCGAAGTTCAGAAAATAATAATAAATAATAAAATCTAAGAATTTGTGAGCTTAGTGCAAATGTAATATTTCGAGTGTCACAATGTAAATGGCTTAAGTGCACAAAATATGATCTGGGTTAAAAACCAACAAGGGTGCAGTGTTAGCACTTCAAAAAAATTCTTGCGAGTGCAGGGCAATCTGAGCTCACCCTTGTAACATCACGCTGCACCAAGAGTGCCGACGCAGGGGCCAAAAGATAGCCCTCCCACGCAGGGAAAAGCAGACGCGGACTCTGTGTAGACCATATATAAGATTAGAATGTTGATTGCATTTGGTTTCCTACAGGACTTAGAAAATAAAAGAACAAAGCCAGCAATTTAGAACTCAATGCATGAGCGGTTGTTTTTATTTTGGCATACTAAAAACCCAGTTTATTTTGGACGTTCGATACCTCTGCAGTTTTCCC
>NW_024573780.1:0-948 GCF_018153835.1 Drosophila eugracilis | reverse complement strand
ATAAATTTAAGCAAGAGACCCAGAAGAGTCTTTATTGTTTTTAAAAATTTTTAACAATTATTTATATACAATTTTTTGTAAAAAAAAATATATACAAAATTGTGGTCCGAGAAATAGACAAAGTTAAAATTTAAAATAAAATATAAAAATAAAATTGATTTTAAAGAAAACTGCCATCGAGGCAAATATATTTTGGAGTTTTCGAGGCCTTAAAAAGAAACATCGAAAAAGTGATTTCGTAAAATCTGGCGTATTCGAGGACGAAACATCAAAAAAGACAACAAAAGTTTAAAAAATAAACATCTGTAACCCACAAAAAATTAAATAGTGGCAACTAACAGTTAAAAAAAAAAATATATGTTATATGTACCTTGAAAATCAAAGAGATCTACGACCACAAAATATTCGCTATAAAGTCGACAACAACTACAGCAGAGTGGCAAAAGGAAACAGTCTACAACAACTACAGCAGCGGCGACAATCCGGGCTGAACAACCCAAGCTATAAACAGGCTACGCAGCAACTAAGGGAAACCATCTACAACAACGAACGACAGCAACAGCGACATCAGGCAAAGCTACATACAGCAACCACAGCGGACACAGGCGAAAACAGAATCAGCAACTCGACAAATTTAAAAAAAAATAAATTTCCCCATATTGTGATTTAAGTTAAAAATGAAATAAGATGATGTCTGCATAAAATTTCCCTTACCAAAAGGCAGGTAGAAAATAACCGAAGCCAATAGACTGTAGAGAGAGGAGTATATAATTTTAATTCTATTTTAATTACATTAATAGATACATTGTATGTACCCATACAAATTAACATCCGCTACTCAAGTGTCCGGCCAACAAGCCAGCCTAAAATACTGATCCGGCTGCATTCCACGGTGACGAATGAAACAACACACCAGCTAACACTTATATCCAGCCGTCTCGTGGTATA